>NW_026691374.1:0-127869 GCF_020826845.1 Diceros bicornis minor | reverse complement strand
AGAGGGGAGGAAGTCTATTGTCATGCAGAGGGACATGGAAAGACTTGTCTGAAGCTTATCCCCTGCACTGGGGTCAGGTCGGGAAGGGACGGCACAGAGGTGAGCAGGAACCAACCGGCCTCTCTGTGGTGGGGCTGGCCCCGGGGCAGGCGTGGGGGTGATGGCTGGAAGTGGGATGGCGCGTGAGTTGGCACCAGCCAGCGGTGGAGGCAGAGACTCAGAGGTCAGGGATCTCTCTCTCTGTCTCTGTCTCTCTCTCTCTCCCTCAGGGAGCTGAGGAGAGTAAGGTGGCGCCCCCTGCCCACCTCGCCTACCTCTCCATGGGCCCTTCTTTCTCTGGCCGCTCCGGGAGCCCTGCGGGCTTGGGTTCAAGCCCCCCACACACCGCACAGGCCAAGGGCGCATGCGCGACCGCCGGGGCCTAGGGCTGGCCTCGGGGGGCGGGGGGGTCCTCAGTGAAGGCCCCGCCCTCCCTCCAGGCTCTGACCCAGCTGCAGCTCTTCCATCGCCGCCCTTCTGGACTCGGCTTCAGCTGTCTCCCTCCCCTCCCCCACTCCCACTCAGCTTGCAGGCCGCTTCCCTGCCTTGAAAGCATTGCTCTGGCCCTGAGGGCCACAGACCTACTGGGCTTCAAGCTCAAGGCTCTGCCTGGGCCTGCTGCTTCGGCCAGGGGCTCATTTTTTCCTGGAAAGACAAAGCCATGGCCTCACCCCACGCCTGCACTTTGCCACGGCAGGCAGCCCAGATGTAGGAAAGGCTGTGTGGAGTCAGAAGTGCCGAGACAGGCAGATGGCACCAGAGGGTTTGGGGGCCAGGGCGCAACTGGGCTAGCCCCTCCTCCCGGGAGTCGGGGAGGCCCGGCCCTTCCTAGTGCCCAGGCCACGGCTCCGGGGAGAAACCCGCCATGGAGGGCACGCGGGAGGCCCTCTGCCTGAGGTGGCAGGTGTCACGCCAGGGCCACTGCAAGCCTGGCTCGGCTTGCCTGCTTTCTCCAAAGGAGGCTGGCCGACCAGCCGAACCTGGCACCTGGGCCAGGCCCCTTCCAAGGGGACGAGTTCCAGAGGATAGAGCCCTGGGGGCGGCTGCCAAGTCTCCTGGGGCGTGTGCTGGGCCCCCGTCAGAGGAGGAAGCAGCCTGGTAAACGGTGTGCCAGGCCTGAGATCTGGAGGCCTCCCACACCCGGGTCCCTGTCCTGCCCAGGCCCCCCGAGGGAGGACGATGGTCGGGCAGTGGCGAGCGGGGTGGGGCTGGCGCCGAGCCTGCCCTTGGATGCCCCGGGGAAGGGCGCCGGGGGATGGGCTGCCCCTGGCCAGGTCTGAGGGACCGACCCAGCTCGGGGCTGTCGGGGGCAGAGAGAGAACCCCCCTCCGCCCTTTCCCTTCAGGTTCTTAGGGCTGGCCAAATCCTTCCCAAGACAGCTTGTCTGGAGAAAATCAGACCCAGCTGAAGAACATGTGTCCATGGGGGAAACCCGGGAAACTGAGTCTCCCCACACAATAGCAGAGATTCTCATCTTGCATCCTCTCCTGAGCTAATGACAAAGGTGGATGTCCCGGGTGGGTGGGCCTGTGGAATGGGAGAGGGGAGGAAGTCTATTGTCATGCAGAGGGACATGGAAAGACTTGTCTGAAGCTTATCCCCTGCACTGGGGTCAGGTCGGGAAGGGACGGCACAGAGGTGAGCAGGAACCAACCGGCCTCTCTGTGGTGGGGCTGGCCCCGGGGCAGGCGTGGGGGTGATGGCTGGAAGTGGGATGGCGCGTGAGTTGGCACCAGCCAGCGGTGGAGGCAGAGACTCAGAGGTCAGGGATCTCTCTCTCTGTCTCTGTCTCTCTCTCTCTCCCTCAGGGAGCTGAGGAGAGTAAGGTGGCGCCCCCTGCCCACCTCGCCTACCTCTCCATGGGCCCTTCTTTCTCTGGCCGCTCCGGGAGCCCTGCGGGCTTGGGTTCAAGCCCCCACACACCGCACAGGCCAAGGGCGCATGCGCGACCGCCGGGGCCTAGGGCTGGCCTCGGGGGGCGGGGGGGTCCTCAGTGAAGGCCCCGCCCTCCCTCCAGGCTCTGACCCAGCTGCAGCTCTTCCATCGCCGCCCTTCTGGACTCGGCTTCAGCTGTCTCCCTCCCCTCCCCCACTCCCACTCAGCTTGCAGGCCGCTTCCCTGCCTTGAAAGCATTGCTCTGGCCCTGAGGGCCACAGACCTACTGGGCTTCAAGCTCAAGGCTCTGCCTGGGCCTGCTGCTTCGGCCAGGGGCTCATTTTTTCCTGGAAAGACAAAGCCATGGCCTCACCCCACGCCTGCACTTTGCCACGGCAGGCAGCCCAGATGTAGGAAAGGCTGTGTGGAGTCAGAAGTGCCGAGACAGGCAGATGGCACCAGAGGGTTTGGGGGCCAGGGCGCAACTGGGCTAGCCCCTCCTCCCGGGAGTCGGGGAGGCCCGGCCTTCCTAGTGCCCAGGCCACGGCTCCGGGGAGAAACCCGCCATGGAGGGCACGCGGGAGGCCCTCTGCCTGAGGTGGCAGGTGTCACGCCAGGGCCACTGCAAGCCTGGCTCGGCTTGCCTGCTTTCTCCAAAGGAGGCTGGCCGACCAGCCGAACCTGGCACCTGGGCCAGGCCCCTTCCAAGGGGACGAGTTCCAGAGGATAGAGCCCTGGGGGCGGCTGCCAAGTCTCCTGGGGCGTGTGCTGGGCCCCCGTCAGAGGAGGAAGCAGCCTGGTAAACGGTGTGCCAGGCCTGAGATCTGGAGGCCTCCCACACCCGGGTCCCTGTCCTGCCCAGGCCCCCCCGAGGGAGGACGATGGTCGGGCAGTGGCGAGCGGGGTGGGGCTGGCGCCGAGCCTGCCCTTGGATGCCCCGGGGAAGGGCGCCGGGGGATGGGCTGCCCCTGGCCAGGTCTGAGGGACCGACCCAGCTCGGGGCTGTCGGGGGCAGAGAGAGAACCCCCCTCCGCCCTTTCCCTTCAGGTTCTTAGGGCTGGCCAAATCCTTCACAAGACAGCTTGTCTGGAGAAAATCAGACCCAGCTGAAGAACATGTGTCCATGGGGGAAACCCGGGAAACTGAGTCTCCCCACACAATAGCAGAGATTCTCATCTTGCATCCTCTCCTGAGCTAATGACAAAGGTGGATGTCCCGGGTGGGTGGGCCTGTGGAATGGGAGAGGGGAGGAAGTCTACTGTCATGCAGAGGGACATGGAAAGACTTGTCTGAAGCTTATCCCCTGCACTGGGGTCAGGTCGGGAAGGGACGGCACAGAGGTGAGCAGGAACCAACCGGCCTCTCTGTGGTGGGGCTGGCCCCGGGGCAGGCGTGGGGGTGATGGCTGGAAGTGGGATGGCGCGTGAGTTGGCACCAGCCAGCGGTGGAGGCAGAGACTCAGAGGTCAGGGATCTCTCTCTCTGTCTCTGTCTCTCTCTCTCTCCCTCAGGGAGCTGAGGAGAGTAAGGTGGCGCCCCCTGCCCACCTCGCCTACCTCTCCATGGGCCCTTCTTTCTCTGGCCGCTCCGGGAGCCCTGCGGGCTTGGGTTCAAGCCCCCACACACCGCACAGGCCAAGGGCGCATGCGCGACCGCCGGGGCCTAGGGCTGGCCTCGGGGGGCGGGGGGGTCCTCAGTGAAGGCCCCCGCCCTCCCTCCAGGCTCTGACCCAGCTGCAGCTCTTCCATCGCCGCCCTTCTGGACTCGGCTTCAGCTGTCTCCCTCCCCTCCCCCACTCCCACTCAGCTTGCAGGCCGCTTCCCTGCCTTGAAAGCATGGCTCTGGCCCTGAGGGCCACAGACCTACTGGGCTTCAAGCTCAAGGCTCTGCCTGGGCCTGCTGCTTCGGCCAGGGGCTCATTTTTTCCTGGAAAGACAAAGCCATGGCCTCACCCCACGCCTGCACTTTGCCACGGCAGGCAGCCCAGATGTAGGAAAGGCTGTGTGGAGTCAGAAGTGCCGAGACAGGCAGATGGCACCAGAGGGTTTGGGGGCCAGGGCGCAACTGGGCTAGCCCCTCCTCCCGGGAGTCGGGGAGGCCCGGCCTTCCTAGTGCCCAGGCCACGGCTCCGGGGAGAAACCCGCCATGGAGGGCACGCGGGAGGCCCTCTGCCTGAGGTGGCAGGTGTCACGCCAGGGCCACTGCAAGCCTGGCTCGGCTTGCCTGCTTTCTCCAAAGGAGGCTGGCCGACCAGCCGAACCTGGCACCTGGGCCAGGCCCCTTCCAAGGGGACGAGTTCCAGAGGATAGAGCCCTGGGGGCGGCTGCCAAGTCTCCTGGGGCGTGTGCTGGGCCCCCGTCAGAGGAGGAAGCAGCCTGGTAAACGGTGTGCCAGGCCTGAGATCTGGAGGCCTCCCACACCCGGGTCCCTGTCCTGCCCAGGCCCCCCGAGGGAGGACGATGGTCGGGCAGTGGCGAGCGGGGTGGGGCTGGCGCCGAGCCTGCCCTTGGATGCCCCGGGGAAGGGCGCCGGGGGATGGGCTGCCCCTGGCCAGGTCTGAGGGACCGACCCAGCTCGGGGCTGTCGGGGGCAGAGAGAGAACCCCCCTCCGCCCTTTCCCTTCAGGTTCTTAGGGCTGGCCAAATCCTTCCAAGACAGCTTGTCTGGAGAAAATCAGACCCAGCTGAAGAACATGTGTCCATGGGGGAAACCCGGGAAACTGAGTCTCCCCACACAATAGCAGAGATTCTCATCTTGCATCCTCTCCTGAGCTAATGACAAAGGTGGATGTCCCGGGTGGGTGGGCCTGTGGAATGGGAGAGGGGAGGAAGTCTATTGTCATGCAGAGGGACATGGAAAGACTTGTCTGAAGCTTATCCCCTGCACTGGGGTCAGGTCGGGAAGGGACGGCACAGAGGTGAGCAGGAACCAACCGGCCTCTCTGTGGTGGGGCTGGCCCCGGGGCAGGCGTGGGGGTGATGGCTGGAAGTGGGATGGCGCGTGAGTTGGCACCAGCCAGCGGTGGAGGCAGAGACTCAGAGGTCAGGGATCTCTCTCTCTGTCTCTGTCTCTCTCTCTCTCCCTCAGGGAGCTGAGGAGAGTAAGGTGGCGCCCCCTGCCCACCTCGCCTACCTCTCCATGGGCCCTTCTTTCTCTGGCCGCTCCGGGAGCCCTGCGGGCTTGGGTTCAAGCCCCCACACACCGCACAGGCCAAGGGCGCATGCGCGACCGCCGGGGCCTAGGGCTGGCCTCGGGGGGCGGGGGGGTCCTCAGTGAAGGCCCCGCCCTCCCTCCAGGCTCTGACCCAGCTGCAGCTCTTCCATCGCCGCCCTTCTGGACTCGGCTTCAGCTGTCTCCCTCCCCTCCCCCACTCCCACTCAGCTTGCAGGCCGCTTCCCTGCCTTGAAAGCATTGCTCTGGCCCTGAGGGCCACAGACCTACTGGGCTTCAAGCTCAAGGCTCTGCCTGGGCCTGCTGCTTCGGCCAGGGGCTCATTTTTTCCTGGAAAGACAAAGCCATGGCCTCACCCCACGCCTGCACTTTGCCACGGCAGGCAGCCCAGATGTAGGAAAGGCTGTGTGGAGTCAGAAGTGCCGAGACAGGCAGATGGCACCAGAGGGTTTGGGGGCCAGGGCGCAACTGGGCTAGCCCCTCCTCCCGGGAGTCGGGGAGGCCCGGCCTTCCTAGTGCCCAGGCCACGGCTCCGGGGAGAAACCCGCCATGGAGGGCACGCGGGAGGCCCTCTGCCTGAGGTGGCAGGTGTCACGCCAGGGCCACTGCAAGCCTGGCTCGGCTTGCCTGCTTTCTCCAAAGGAGGCTGGCCGACCAGCCGAACCTGGCACCTGGGCCAGGCCCCTTCCAAGGGGACGAGTTCCAGAGGATAGAGCCCTGGGGGCGGCTGCCAAGTCTCCTGGGGCGTGTGCTGGGCCCCCGTCAGAGGAGGAAGCAGCCTGGTAAACGGTGTGCCAGGCCTGAGATCTGGAGGCCTCCCACACCCGGGTCCCCTGTCCTGCCCAGGCCCCCCGAGGGAGGACGATGGTCGGGCAGTGGCGAGCGGGGTGGGGCTGGCGCCGAGCCTGCCCTTGGATGCCCCGGGGAAGGGCGCCGGGGGATGGGCTGCCCCTGGCCAGGTCTGAGGGACCGACCCAGCTCGGGGCTGTCGGGGGCAGAGAGAGAACCCCCCTCCGCCCTTTCCCTTCAGGTTCTTAGGGCTGGCCAAATCCTTCCCAAGACAGCTTGTCTGGAGAAAATCAGACCCAGCTGAAGAACATGTGTCCATGGGGGAAACCCGGGAAACTGAGTCTCCCCACACAATAGCAGAGATTCTCATCTTGCATCCTCTCCTGAGCTAATGACAAAGGTGGATGTCCCGGGTGGGTGGGCCTGTGGAATGGGAGAGGGGAGGAAGTCTATTGTCATGCAGAGGGACATGGAAAGACTTGTCTGAAGCTTATCCCCTGCACTGGGGTCAGGTCGGGAAGGGACGGCACAGAGGTGAGCAGGAACCAACCGGCCTCTCTGTGGTGGGGCTGGCCCCGGGGCAGGCGTGGGGGTGATGGCTGGAAGTGGGATGGCGCGTGAGTTGGCACCAGCCAGCGGTGGAGGCAGAGACTCAGAGGTCAGGGATCTCTCTCTCTGTCTCTGTCTCTCTCTCTCTCCCTCAGGGAGCTGAGGAGAGTAAGGTGGCGCCCCCTGCCCACCTCGCCTACCTCTCCATGGGCCCTTCTTTCTCTGGCCGCTCCGGGAGCCCTGCGGGCTTGGGTTCAAGCCCCCACACACCGCACAGGCCAAGGGCGCATGCGCGACCGCCGGGGCCTAGGGCTGGCCTCGGGGGGCGGGGGGGTCCTCAGTGAAGGCCCCGCCCTCCCTCCAGGCTCTGACCCAGCTGCAGCTCTTCCATCGCCGCCCTTCTGGACTCGGCTTCAGCTGTCTCCCTCCCCTCCCCCACTCCCACTCAGCTTGCAGGCCGCTTCCCTGCCTTGAAAGCATTGCTCTGGCCCTGAGGGCCACAGACCTACTGGGCTTCAAGCTCAAGGCTCTGCCTGGGCCTGCTGCTTCGGCCAGGGGCTCATTTTTTCCTGGAAAGACAAAGCCATGGCCTCACCCCACGCCTGCACTTTGCCACGGCAGGCAGCCCAGATGTAGGAAAGGCTGTGTGGAGTCAGAAGTGCCGAGACAGGCAGATGGCACCAGAGGGTTTGGGGGCCAGGGCGCAACTGGGCTAGCCCCTCCTCCCGGGAGTCGGGGAGGCCCGGCCTTCCTAGTGCCCAGGCCACGGCTCCGGGGAGAAACCCGCCATGGAGGGCACGCGGGAGGCCCTCTGCCTGAGGTGGCAGGTGTCACGCCAGGGCCACTGCAAGCCTGGCTCGGCTTGCCTGCTTTCTCCAAAGGAGGCTGGCCGACCAGCCGAACCTGGCACCTGGGCCAGGCCCCTTCCAAGGGGACGAGTTCCAGAGGATAGAGCCCTGGGGGCGGCTGCCAAGTCTCCTGGGGCGTGTGCTGGGCCCCCGTCAGAGGAGGAAGCAGCCTGGTAAACGGTGTGCCAGGCCTGAGATCTGGAGGCCTCCCACAGCCGGGTCCCTGTCCTGCCCAGGCCCCCCGAGGGAGGACGATGGTCGGGCAGTGGCGAGCGGGGTGGGGCTGGCGCCGAGCCTGCCCTTGGATGCCCCGGGGAAGGGCGCCGGGGGATGGGCTGCCCCTGGCCAGGTCTGAGGGACCGACCCAGCTCGGGGCTGTCGGGGGCAGAGAGAGAACCCCCCCTCCGCCCTTTCCCTTCAGGTTCTTAGGGCTGGCCAAATCCTTCGCAAGACAGCTTGTCTGGAGAAAATCAGACCCAGCTGAAGAACATGTGTCCATGGGGGAAACCCGGGAAACTGAGTCTCCCCACACAATAGCAGAGATTCTCATCTTGCATCCTCTCCTGAGCTAATGACAAAGGTGGATGTCCCGGGTGGGTGGGCCTGTGGAATGGGAGAGGGGAGGAAGTCTATTGTCATGCAGAGGGACATGGAAAGACTTGTCTGAAGCTTATCCCCTGCACTGGGGTCAGGTCGGGAAGGGACGGCACAGAGGTGAGCAGGAACCAACCGGCCTCTCTGTGGTGGGGCTGGCCCCGGGGCAGGCGTGGGGGTGATGGCTGGAAGTGGGATGGCGCGTGAGTTGGCACCAGCCAGCGGTGGAGGCAGAGACTCAGAGGTCAGGGATCTCTCTCTCTGTCTCTGTCTCTCTCTCTCTCCCTCAGGGAGCTGAGGAGAGTAAGGTGGCGCCCCCTGCCCACCTCGCCTACCTCTCCATGGGCCCTTCTTTCTCTGGCCGCTCCGGGAGCCCTGCGGGCTTGGGTTCAAGCCCCCACACACCGCACAGGCCAAGGGCGCATGCGCGACCGCCGGGGCCTAGGGCTGGCCTCGGGGGGCGGGGGGGTCCTCAGTGAAGGCCCCGCCCTCCCTCCAGGCTCTGACCCAGCTGCAGCTCTTCCATCGCCGCCCTTCTGGACTCGGCTTCAGCTGTCTCCCTCCCCTCCCCCACTCCCACTCAGCTTGCAGGCCGCTTCCCTGCCTTGAAAGCATGGCTCTGGCCCTGAGGGCCACAGACCTACTGGGCTTCAAGCTCAAGGCTCTGCCTGGGCCTGCTGCTTCGGCCAGGGGCTCATTTTTTCCTGGAAAGACAAAGCCATGGCCTCACCCCACGCCTGCACTTTGCCACGGCAGGCAGCCCAGATGTAGGAAAGGCTGTGTGGAGTCAGAAGTGCCGAGACAGGCAGATGGCACCAGAGGGTTTGGGGGCCAGGGCGCAACTGGGCTAGCCCCTCCTCCCGGGAGTCGGGGAGGCCCGGCCTTCCTAGTGCCCAGGCCACGGCTCCGGGGAGAAACCCGCCATGGAGGGCACGCGGGAGGCCCTCTGCCTGAGGTGGCAGGTGTCACGCCAGGGCCACTGCAAGCCTGGCTCGGCTTGCCTGCTTTCTCCAAAGGAGGCTGGCCGACCAGCCGAACCTGGCACCTGGGCCAGGCCCCTTCCAAGGGGACGAGTTCCAGAGGATAGAGCCCTGGGGGCGGCTGCCAAGACTCCTGGGGCGTGTGCTGGGCCCCCGTCAGAGGAGGAAGCAGCCTGGTAAACGGTGTGCCAGGCCTGAGATCTGGAGGCCTCCCACACCCGGGTCCCTGTCCTGCCCAGGCCCCCCGAGGGAGGACGATGGTCGGGCAGTGGCGAGCGGGGTGGGGCTGGCGCCGAGCCTGCCCTTGGATGCCCCGGGGAAGGGCGCCGGGGGATGGGCTGCCCCTGGCCAGGTCTGAGGGACCGACCCAGCTCGGGGCTGTCGGGGGCAGAGAGAGAACCCCCCTCCGCCCTTTCCCTTCAGGTTCTTAGGGCTGGCCAAATCCTTCCCAAGACAGCTTGTCTGGAGAAAATCAGACCCAGCTGAAGAACATGTGTCCATGGGGGAAACCCGGGAAACTGAGTCTCCCCACACAATAGCAGAGATTCTCATCTTGCATCCTCTCCTGAGCTAATGACAAAGGTGGATGTCCCGGGTGGGTGGGCCTGTGGAATGGGAGAGGGGAGGAAGTCTATTGTCATGCAGAGGGACATGGAAAGACTTGTCTGAAGCTTATCCCCTGCACTGGGGTCAGGTCGGGAAGGGACGGCACAGAGGTGAGCAGGAACCAACCGGCCTCTCTGTGGTGGGGCTGGCCCCGGGGCAGGCGTGGGGGTGATGGCTGGAAGTGGGATGGCGCGTGAGTTGGCACCAGCCAGCGGTGGAGGCAGAGACTCAGAGGTCAGGGATCTCTCTCTCTGTCTCTGTCTCTCTCTCTCTCCCTCAGGGAGCTGAGGAGAGTAAGGTGGCGCCCCCTGCCCACCTCGCCTACCTCTCCATGGGCCCTTCTTTCTCTGGCCGCTCCGGGAGCCCTGCGGGCTTGGGTTCAAGCCCCCACACACCGCACAGGCCAAGGGCGCATGCGCGACCGCCGGGGCCTAGGGCTGGCCTCGGGGGGCGGGGGGGTCCTCAGTGAAGGCCCCGCCCTCCCTCCAGGCTCTGACCCAGCTGCAGCTCTTCCATCGCCGCCCTTCTGGACTCGGCTTCAGCTGTCTCCCTCCCCTCCCCCACTCCCACTCAGCTTGCAGGCCGCTTCCCTGCCTTGAAAGCATGGCTCTGGCCCTGAGGGCCACAGACCTACTGGGCTTCAAGCTCAAGGCTCTGCCTGGGCCTGCTGCTTCGGCCAGGGGCTCATTTTTTCCTGGAAAGACAAAGCCATGGCCTCACCCCACGCCTGCACTTTGCCACGGCAGGCAGCCCAGATGTAGGAAAGGCTGTGTGGAGTCAGAAGTGCCGAGACAGGCAGATGGCACCAGAGGGTTTGGGGGCCAGGGCGCAACTGGGCTAGCCCCTCCTCCCGGGAGTCGGGGAGGCCCGGCCTTCCTAGTGCCCAGGCCACGGCTCCGGGGAGAAACCCGCCATGGAGGGCACGCGGGAGGCCCTCTGCCTGAGGTGGCAGGTGTCACGCCAGGGCCACTGCAAGCCTGGCTCGGCTTGCCTGCTTTCTCCAAAGGAGGCTGGCCGACCAGCCGAACCTGGCACCTGGGCCAGGCCCCTTCCAAGGGGACGAGTTCCAGAGGATAGAGCCCTGGGGGCGGCTGCCAAGTCTCCTGGGGCGTGTGCTGGGCCCCCGTCAGAGGAGGAAGCAGCCTGGTAAACGGTGTGCCAGGCCTGAGATCTGGAGGCCTCCCACACCCGGGTCCCTGTCCTGCCCAGGCCCCCCGAGGGAGGACGATGGTCGGGCAGTGGCGAGCGGGGTGGGGCTGGCTCCGAGCCTGCCCTTGGATGCCCCGGGGAAGGGCGCCGGGGGATGGGCTGCCCCTGGCCAGGTCTGAGGGACCGACCCAGCTCGGGGCTGTCGGGGGCAGAGAGAGAACCCCCCTCCGCCCTTTCCCTTCAGGTTCTTAGGGCTGGCCAAATCCTTCGCAAGACAGCTTGTCTGGAGAAAATCAGACCCAGCTGAAGAACATGTGTCCATGGGGGAAACCCGGGAAACTGAGTCTCCCCACACAATAGCAGAGATTCTCATCTTGCATCCTCTCCTGAGCTAATGACAAAGGTGGATGTCCCGGGTGGGTGGGCCTGTGGAATGGGAGAGGGGAGGAAGTCTATTGTCATGCAGAGGGACATGGAAAGACTTGTCTGAAGCTTATCCCCTGCACTGGGGTCAGGTCGGGAAGGGACGGCACAGAGGTGAGCAGGAACCAACCGGCCTCTCTGTGGTGGGGCTGGCCCCGGGGCAGGCGTGGGGGTGATGGCTGGAAGTGGGATGGCGCGTGAGTTGGCACCAGCCAGCGGTGGAGGCAGAGACTCAGAGGTCAGGGATCTCTCTCTCTGTCTCTGTCTCTCTCTCTCTCCCTCAGGGAGCTGAGGAGAGTAAGGTGGCGCCCCCTGCCCACCTCGCCTACCTCTCCATGGGCCCTTCTTTCTCTGGCCGCTCCGGGAGCCCTGCGGGCTTGGGTTCAAGCCCCCACACACCGCACAGGCCAAGGGCGCATGCGCGACCGCCGGGGCCTAGGGCTGGCCTCGGGGGGCGGGGGGGTCCTCAGTGAAGGCCCCGCCCTCCCTCCAGGCTCTGACCCAGCTGCAGCTCTTCCATCGCCGCCCTTCTGGACTCGGCTTCAGCTGTCTCCCTCCCCTCCCCCACTCCCACTCAGCTTGCAGGCCGCTTCCCTGCCTTGAAAGCATGGCTCTGGCCCTGAGGGCCACAGACCTACTGGGCTTCAAGCTCAAGGCTCTGCCTGGGCCTGCTGCTTCGGCCAGGGGCTCATTTTTTCCTGGAAAGACAAAGCCATGGCCTCACCCCACGCCTGCACTTTGCCACGGCAGGCAGCCCAGATGTAGGAAAGGCTGTGTGGAGTCAGAAGTGCCGAGACAGGCAGATGGCACCAGAGGGTTTGGGGGCCAGGGCGCAACTGGGCTAGCCCCTCCTCCCGGGAGTCGGGGAGGCCCGGCCTTCCTAGTGCCCAGGCCACGGCTCCGGGGAGAAACCCGCCATGGAGGGCACGCGGGAGGCCCTCTGCCTGAGGTGGCAGGTGTCACGCCAGGGCCACTGCAAGCCTGGCTCGGCTTGCCTGCTTTCTCCAAAGGAGGCTGGCCGACCAGCCGAACCTGGCACCTGGGCCAGGCCCCTTCCAAGGGGACGAGTTCCAGAGGATAGAGCCCTGGGGGCGGCTGCCAAGACTCCTGGGGCGTGTGCTGGGCCCCCGTCAGAGGAGGAAGCAGCCTGGTAAACGGTGTGCCAGGCCTGAGATCTGGAGGCCTCCCACAGCCGGGTCCCTGTCCTGCCCAGGCCCCCCGAGGGAGGACGATGGTCGGGCAGTGGCGAGCGGGGTGGGGCTGGCGCCGAGCCTGCCCTTGGATGCCCCGGGGAAGGGCGCCGGGGGATGGGCTGCCCCTGGCCAGGTCTGAGGGACCGACCCAGCTCGGGGCTGTCGGGGGCAGAGAGAGAACCCCCCTCCGCCCTTTCCCTTCAGGTTCTTAGGGCTGGCCAAATCCTTCCCAAGACAGCTTGTCTGGAGAAAATCAGACCCAGCTGAAGAACATGTGTCCATGGGGGAAACCCGGGAAACTGAGTCTCCCCACACAATAGCAGAGATTCTCATCTTGCATCCTCTCCTGAGCTAATGACAAAGGTGGATGTCCCGGGTGGGTGGGCCTGTGGAATGGGAGAGGGGAGGAAGTCTATTGTCATGCAGAGGGACATGGAAAGACTTGTCTGAAGCTTATCCCCTGCACTGGGGTCAGGTCGGGAAGGGACGGCACAGAGGTGAGCAGGAACCAACCGGCCTCTCTGTGGTGGGGCTGGCCCCGGGGCAGGCGTGGGGGTGATGGCTGGAAGTGGGATGGCGCGTGAGTTGGCACCAGCCAGCGGTGGAGGCAGAGACTCAGAGGTCAGGGATCTCTCTCTCTGTCTCTGTCTCTCTCTCTCTCCCTCAGGGAGCTGAGGAGAGTAAGGTGGCGCCCCCTGCCCACCTCGCCTACCTCTCCATGGGCCCTTCTTTCTCTGGCCGCTCCGGGAGCCCTGCGGGCTTGGGTTCAAGCCCCCACACACCGCACAGGCCAAGGGCGCATGCGCGACCGCCGGGGCCTAGGGCTGGCCTCGGGGGGCGGGGGGGTCCTCAGTGAAGGCCCCGCCCTCCCTCCAGGCTCTGACCCAGCTGCAGCTCTTCCATCGCCGCCCTTCTGGACTCGGCTTCAGCTGTCTCCCTCCCCTCCCCCACTCCCACTCAGCTTGCAGGCCGCTTCCCTGCCTTGAAAGCATTGCTCTGGCCCTGAGGGCCACAGACCTACTGGGCTTCAAGCTCAAGGCTCTGCCTGGGCCTGCTGCTTCGGCCAGGGGCTCATTTTTTCCTGGAAAGACAAAGCCATGGCCTCACCCCACGCCTGCACTTTGCCACGGCAGGCAGCCCAGATGTAGGAAAGGCTGTGTGGAGTCAGAAGTGCCGAGACAGGCAGATGGCACCAGAGGGTTTGGGGGCCAGGGCGCAACTGGGCTAGCCCCTCCTCCCGGGAGTCGGGGAGGCCCGGCCTTCCTAGTGCCCAGGCCACGGCTCCGGGGAGAAACCCGCCATGGAGGGCACGCGGGAGGCCCTCTGCCTGAGGTGGCAGGTGTCACGCCAGGGCCACTGCAAGCCTGGCTCGGCTTGCCTGCTTTCTCCAAAGGAGGCTGGCCGACCAGCCGAACCTGGCACCTGGGCCAGGCCCCTTCCAAGGGGACGAGTTCCAGAGGATAGAGCCCTGGGGGCGGCTGCCAAGTCTCCTGGGGCGTGTGCTGGGCCCCCGTCAGAGGAGGAAGCAGCCTGGTAAACGGTGTGCCAGGCCTGAGATCTGGAGGCCTCCCACACCCGGGTCCCTGTCCTGCCCAGGCCCCCCGAGGGAGGACGATGGTCGGGCAGTGGCGAGCGGGGTGGGGCTGGCGCCGAGCCTGCCCTTGGATGCCCCGGGGAAGGGCGCCGGGGGATGGGCTGCCCCTGGCCAGGTCTGAGGGACCGACCCAGCTCGGGGCTGTCGGGGGCAGAGAGAGAACCCCCCTCCGCCCTTTCCCTTCAGGTTCTTAGGGCTGGCCAAATCCTTCCCAAGACAGCTTGTCTGGAGAAAATCAGACCCAGCTGAAGAACATGTGTCCATGGGGGAAACCCGGGAAACTGAGTCTCCCCACACAATAGCAGAGATTCTCATCTTGCATCCTCTCCTGAGCTAATGACAAAGGTGGATGTCCCGGGTGGGTGGGCCTGTGGAATGGGAGAGGGGAGGAAGTCTATTGTCATGCAGAGGGACATGGAAAGACTTGTCTGAAGCTTATCCCCTGCACTGGGGTCAGGTCGGGAAGGGACGGCACAGAGGTGAGCAGGAACCAACCGGCCTCTCTGTGGTGGGGCTGGCCCCGGGGCAGGCGTGGGGGTGATGGCTGGAAGTGGGATGGCGCGTGAGTTGGCACCAGCCAGCGGTGGAGGCAGAGACTCAGAGGTCAGGGATCTCTCTCTCTGTCTCTGTCTCTCTCTCTCTCCCTCAGGGAGCTGAGGAGAGTAAGGTGGCGCCCCCTGCCCACCTCGCCTACCTCTCCATGGGCCCTTCTTTCTCTGGCCGCTCCGGGAGCCCTGCGGGCTTGGGTTCAAGCCCCCACACACCGCACAGGCCAAGGGCGCATGCGCGACCGCCGGGGCCTAGGGCTGGCCTCGGGGGGCGGGGGGGTCCTCAGTGAAGGCCCCGCCCTCCCTCCAGGCTCTGACCCAGCTGCAGCTCTTCCATCGCCGCCCTTCTGGACTCGGCTTCAGCTGTCTCCCTCCCCTCCCCCACTCCCACTCAGCTTGCAGGCCGCTTCCCTGCCTTGAAAGCATGGCTCTGGCCCTGAGGGCCACAGACCTACTGGGCTTCAAGCTCAAGGCTCTGCCTGGGCCTGCTGCTTCGGCCAGGGGCTCATTTTTTCCTGGAAAGACAAAGCCATGGCCTCACCCCACGCCTGCACTTTGCCACGGCAGGCAGCCCAGATGTAGGAAAGGCTGTGTGGAGTCAGAAGTGCCGAGACAGGCAGATGGCACCAGAGGGTTTGGGGGCCAGGGCGCAACTGGGCTAGCCCCTCCTCCCGGGAGTCGGGGAGGCCCGGCCTTCCTAGTGCCCAGGCCACGGCTCCGGGGAGAAACCCGCCATGGAGGGCACGCGGGAGGCCCTCTGCCTGAGGTGGCAGGTGTCACGCCAGGGCCACTGCAAGCCTGGCTCGGCTTGCCTGCTTTCTCCAAAGGAGGCTGGCCGACCAGCCGAACCTGGCACCTGGGCCAGGCCCCTTCCAAGGGGACGAGTTCCAGAGGATAGAGCCCTGGGGGCGGCTGCCAAGTCTCCTGGGGCGTGTGCTGGGCCCCCGTCAGAGGAGGAAGCAGCCTGGTAAACGGTGTGCCAGGCCTGAGATCTGGAGGCCTCCCACACCCGGGTCCCTGTCCTGCCCAGGCCCCCCGAGGGAGGACGATGGTCGGGCAGTGGCGAGCGGGGTGGGGCTGGCGCCGAGCCTGCCCTTGGATGCCCCGGGGAAGGGCGCCGGGGGATGGGCTGCCCCTGGCCAGGTCTGAGGGACCGACCCAGCTCGGGGCTGTCGGGGGCAGAGAGAGAACCCCCCTCCGCCCTTTCCCTTCAGGTTCTTAGGGCTGGCCAAATCCTTCGCAAGACAGCTTGTCTGGAGAAAATCAGACCCAGCTGAAGAACATGTGTCCATGGGGGAAACCCGGGAAACTGAGTCTCCCCACACAATAGCAGAGATTCTCATCTTGCATCCTCTCCTGAGCTAATGACAAAGGTGGATGTCCCGGGTGGGTGGGCCTGTGGAATGGGAGAGGGGAGGAAGTCTATTGTCATGCAGAGGGACATGGAAAGACTTGTCTGAAGCTTATCCCCTGCACTGGGGTCAGGTCGGGAAGGGACGGCACAGAGGTGAGCAGGAACCAACCGGCCTCTCTGTGGTGGGGCTGGCCCCGGGGCAGGCGTGGGGGTGATGGCTGGAAGTGGGATGGCGCGTGAGTTGGCACCAGCCAGCGGTGGAGGCAGAGACTCAGAGGTCAGGGATCTCTCTCTCTGTCTCTGTCTCTCTCTCTCTCCCTCAGGGAGCTGAGGAGAGTAAGGTGGCGCCCCCTGCCCACCTCGCCTACCTCTCCATGGGCCCTTCTTTCTCTGGCCGCTCCGGGAGCCCTGCGGGCTTGGGTTCAAGCCCCCACACACCGCACAGGCCAAGGGCGCATGCGCGACCGCCGGGGCCTAGGGCTGGCCTCGGGGGGCGGGGGGGTCCTCAGTGAAGGCCCCGCCCTCCCTCCAGGCTCTGACCCAGCTGCAGCTCTTCCATCGCCGCCCTTCTGGACTCGGCTTCAGCTGTCTCCCTCCCCTCCCCCACTCCCACTCAGCTTGCAGGCCGCTTCCCTGCCTTGAAAGCATTGCTCTGGCCCTGAGGGCCACAGACCTACTGGGCTTCAAGCTCAAGGCTCTGCCTGGGCCTGCTGCTTCGGCCAGGGGCTCATTTTTTCCTGGAAAGACAAAGCCATGGCCTCACCCCACGCCTGCACTTTGCCACGGCAGGCAGCCCAGATGTAGGAAAGGCTGTGTGGAGTCAGAAGTGCCGAGACAGGCAGATGGCACCAGAGGGTTTGGGGGCCAGGGCGCAACTGGGCTAGCCCCTCCTCCCGGGAGTCGGGGAGGCCCGGCCTTCCTAGTGCCCAGGCCACGGCTCCGGGGAGAAACCCGCCATGGAGGGCACGCGGGAGGCCCTCTGCCTGAGGTGGCAGGTGTCACGCCAGGGCCACTGCAAGCCTGGCTCGGCTTGCCTGCTTTCTCCAAAGGAGGCTGGCCGACCAGCCGAACCTGGCACCTGGGCCAGGCCCCTTCCAAGGGGACGAGTTCCAGAGGATAGAGCCCTGGGGGCGGCTGCCAAGTCTCCTGGGGCGTGTGCTGGGCCCCCGTCAGAGGAGGAAGCAGCCTGGTAAACGGTGTGCCAGGCCTGAGATCTGGAGGCCTCCCACAGCCGGGTCCCTGTCCTGCCCAGGCCCCCCGAGGGAGGACGATGGTCGGGCAGTGGCGAGCGGGGTGGGGCTGGCGCCGAGCCTGCCCTTGGATGCCCCGGGGAAGGGCGCCGGGGGATGGGCTGCCCCTGGCCAGGTCTGAGGGACCGACCCAGCTCGGGGCTGTCGGGGGCAGAGAGAGAACCCCCCTCCGCCCTTTCCCTTCAGGTTCTTAGGGCTGGCCAAATCCTTCCCAAGACAGCTTGTCTGGAGAAAATCAGACCCAGCTGAAGAACATGTGTCCATGGGGGAAACCCGGGAAACTGAGTCTCCCCACACAATAGCAGAGATTCTCATCTTGCATCCTCTCCTGAGCTAATGACAAAGGTGGATGTCCCGGGTGGGTGGGCCTGTGGAATGGGAGAGGGGAGGAAGTCTATTGTCATGCAGAGGGACATGGAAAGACTTGTCTGAAGCTTATCCCCTGCACTGGGGTCAGGTCGGGAAGGGACGGCACAGAGGTGAGCAGGAACCAACCGGCCTCTCTGTGGTGGGGCTGGCCCCGGGGCAGGCGTGGGGGTGATGGCTGGAAGTGGGATGGCGCGTGAGTTGGCACCAGCCAGCGGTGGAGGCAGAGACTCAGAGGTCAGGGATCTCTCTCTCTGTCTCTGTCTCTCTCTCTCTCCCTCAGGGAGCTGAGGAGAGTAAGGTGGCGCCCCCTGCCCACCTCGCCTACCTCTCCATGGGCCCTTCTTTCTCTGGCCGCTCCGGGAGCCCTGCGGGCTTGGGTTCAAGCCCCCACACACCGCACAGGCCAAGGGCGCATGCGCGACCGCCGGGGCCTAGGGCTGGCCTCGGGGGGCGGGGGGGTCCTCAGTGAAGGCCCCGCCCTCCCTCCAGGCTCTGACCCAGCTGCAGCTCTTCCATCGCCGCCCTTCTGGACTCGGCTTCAGCTGTCTCCCTCCCCTCCCCCACTCCCACTCAGCTTGCAGGCCGCTTCCCTGCCTTGAAAGCATGGCTCTGGCCCTGAGGGCCACAGACCTACTGGGCTTCAAGCTCAAGGCTCTGCCTGGGCCTGCTGCTTCGGCCAGGGGCTCATTTTTTCCTGGAAAGACAAAGCCATGGCCTCACCCCACGCCTGCACTTTGCCACGGCAGGCAGCCCAGATGTAGGAAAGGCTGTGTGGAGTCAGAAGTGCCGAGACAGGCAGATGGCACCAGAGGGTTTGGGGGCCAGGGCGCAACTGGGCTAGCCCCTCCTCCCGGGAGTCGGGGAGGCCCGGCCTTCCTAGTGCCCAGGCCACGGCTCCGGGGAGAAACCCGCCATGGAGGGCACGCGGGAGGCCCTCTGCCTGAGGTGGCAGGTGTCACGCCAGGGCCACTGCAAGCCTGGCTCGGCTTGCCTGCTTTCTCCAAAGGAGGCTGGCCGACCAGCCGAACCTGGCACCTGGGCCAGGCCCCTTCCAAGGGGACGAGTTCCAGAGGATAGAGCCCTGGGGGCGGCTGCCAAGTCTCCTGGGGCGTGTGCTGGGCCCCCGTCAGAGGAGGAAGCAGCCTGGTAAACGGTGTGCCAGGCCTGAGATCTGGAGGCCTCCCACACCCGGGTCCCTGTCCTGCCCAGGCCCCCCGAGGGAGGACGATGGTCGGGCAGTGGCGAGCGGGGTGGGGCTGGCGCCGAGCCTGCCCTTGGATGCCCCGGGGAAGGGCGCCGGGGGATGGGCTGCCCCTGGCCAGGTCTGAGGGACCGACCCAGCTCGGGGCTGTCGGGGGCAGAGAGAGAACCCCCCTCCGCCCTTTCCCTTCAGGTTCTTAGGGCTGGCCAAATCCTTCGCAAGACAGCTTGTCTGGAGAAAATCAGACCCAGCTGAAGAACATGTGTCCATGGGGGAAACCCGGGAAACTGAGTCTCCCCACACAATAGCAGAGATTCTCATCTTGCATCCTCTCCTGAGCTAATGACAAAGGTGGATGTCCCGGGTGGGTGGGCCTGTGGAATGGGAGAGGGGAGGAAGTCTATTGTCATGCAGAGGGACATGGAAAGACTTGTCTGAAGCTTATCCCCTGCACTGGGGTCAGGTCGGGAAGGGACGGCACAGAGGTGAGCAGGAACCAACCGGCCTCTCTGTGGTGGGGCTGGCCCCGGGGCAGGCGTGGGGGTGATGGCTGGAAGTGGGATGGCGCGTGAGTTGGCACCAGCCAGCGGTGGAGGCAGAGACTCAGAGGTCAGGGATCTCTCTCTCTGTCTCTGTCTCTGTCTCTCTCCCTCAGGGAGCTGAGGAGAGTAAGGTGGCGCCCCCTGCCCACCTCGCCTACCTCTCCATGGGCCCTTCTTTCTCTGGCCGCTCCGGGAGCCCTGCGGGCTTGGGTTCAAGCCCCCACACACCGCACAGGCCAAGGGCGCATGCGCGACCGCCGGGGCCTAGGGCTGGCCTCGGGGGGCGGGGGGGTCCTCAGTGAAGGCCCCGCCCTCCCTCCAGGCTCTGACCCAGCTGCAGCTCTTCCATCGCCGCCCTTCTGGACTCGGCTTCAGCTGTCTCCCTCCCCTCCCCCACTCCCACTCAGCTTGCACGCCGCTTCCCTGCCTTGAAAGCATTGCTCTGGCCCTGAGGGCCACAGACCTACTGGGCTTCAAGCTCAAGGCTCTGCCTGGGCCTGCTGCTTCGGCCAGGGGCTCATTTTTTCCTGGAAAGACAAAGCCATGGCCTCACCCCACGCCTGCACTTTGCCACGGCAGGCAGCCCAGATGTAGGAAAGGCTGTGTGGAGTCAGAAGTGCCGAGACAGGCAGATGGCACCAGAGGGTTTGGGGGCCAGGGCGCAACTGGGCTAGCCCCTCCTCCCGGGAGTCGGGGAGGCCCGGCCTTCCTAGTGCCCAGGCCACGGCTCCGGGGAGAAACACGCCATGGAGGGCACGCGGGAGGCCCTCTGCCTGAGGTGGCAGGTGTCACGCCAGGGCCACTGCAAGCCTGGCTCGGCTTGCCTGCTTTCTCCAAAGGAGGCTGGCCGACCAGCCGAACCTGGCACCTGGGCCAGGCCCCTTCCAAGGGGACGAGTTCCAGAGGATAGAGCCCTGGGGGCGGCTGCCAAGTCTCCTGGGGCGTGTGCTGGGCCCCCGTCAGAGGAGGAAGCAGCCTGGTAAACGGTGTGCCAGGCCTGAGATCTGGAGGCCTCCCACACCCGGGTCCCTGTCCTGCCCAGGCCCCCCGAGGGAGGACGATGGTCGGGCAGTGGCGAGCGGGGTGGGGCTGGCGCCGAGCCTGCCCTTGGATGCCCCGGGGAAGGGCGCCGGGGGATGGGCTGCCCCTGGCCAGGTCTGAGGGACCGACCCAGCTCGGGGCTGTCGGGGGCAGAGAGAGAACCCCCCTCCGCCCTTTCCCTTCAGGTTCTTAGGGCTGGCCAAATCCTTCGCAAGACAGCTTGTCTGGAGAAAATCAGACCCAGCTGAAGAACATGTGTCCATGGGGGAAACCCGGGAAACTGAGTCTCCCCACACAATAGCAGAGATTCTCATCTTGCATCCTCTCCTGAGCTAATGACAAAGGTGGATGTCCCGGGTGGGTGGGCCTGTGGAATGGGAGAGGGGAGGAAGTCTATTGTCATGCAGAGGGACATGGAAAGACTTGTCTGAAGCTTATCCCCTGCACTGGGGTCAGGTCGGGAAGGGACGGCACAGAGGTGAGCAGGAACCAACCGGCCTCTCTGTGGTGGGGCTGGCCCCGGGGCAGGCGTGGGGGTGATGGCTGGAAGTGGGATGGCGCGTGAGTTGGCACCAGCCAGCGGTGGAGGCAGAGACTCAGAGGTCAGGGATCTCTCTCTCTGTCTCTGTCTCTCTCTCTCTCCCTCAGGGAGCTGAGGAGAGTAAGGTGGCGCCCCCTGCCCACCTCGCCTACCTCTCCATGGGCCCTTCTTTCTCTGGCCGCTCCGGGAGCCCTGCGGGCTTGGGTTCAAGCCCCCACACACCGCACAGGCCAAGGGCGCATGCGCGACCGCCGGGGCCTAGGGCTGGCCTCGGGGGGCGGGGGGGTCCTCAGTGAAGGCCCCGCCCTCCCTCCAGGCTCTGACCCAGCTGCAGCTCTTCCATCGCCGCCCTTCTGGACTCGGCTTCAGCTGTCTCCCTCCCCTCCCCCACTCCCACTCAGCTTGCACGCCGCTTCCCTGCCTTGAAAGCATTGCTCTGGCCCTGAGGGCCACAGACCTACTGGGCTTCAAGCTCAAGGCTCTGCCTGGGCCTGCTGCTTCGGCCAGGGGCTCATTTTTTCCTGGAAAGACAAAGCCATGGCCTCACCCCACGCCTGCACTTTGCCACGGCAGGCAGCCCAGATGTAGGAAAGGCTGTGTGGAGTCAGAAGTGCCGAGACAGGCAGATGGCACCAGAGGGTTTGGGGGCCAGGGCGCAACTGGGCTAGCCCCTCCTCCCGGGAGTCGGGGAGGCCCGGCCTTCCTAGTGCCCAGGCCACGGCTCCGGGGAGAAACCCGCCATGGAGGGCACGCGGGAGGCCCTCTGCCTGAGGTGGCAGGTGTCACGCCAGGGCCACTGCAAGCCTGGCTCGGCTTGCCTGCTTTCTCCAAAGGAGGCTGGCCGACCAGCCGAACCTGGCACCTGGGCCAGGCCCCTTCCAAGGGGACGAGTTGCAGAGGATAGAGCCCTGGGGGCGGCTGCCAAGTCTCCTGGGGCGTGTGCTGGGCCCCCGTCAGAGGAGGAAGCAGCCTGGTAAACGGTGTGCCAGGCCTGAGATCTGGAGGCCTCCCACAGCCGGGGCCCTGTCCTGCCCAGGCCCCCCGAGGGAGGACGATGGTCGGGCAGTGGCGAGCGGGGTGGGGCTGGCGCCGAGCCTGCCCTTGGATGCCCCGGGGAAGGGCGCCGGGGGATGGGCTGCCCCTGGCCAGGTCTGAGGGACCGACCCAGCTCGGGGCTGTCGGGGGCAGAGAGAGAACCCCCCTCCGCCCTTTCCCTTCAGGTTCTTAGGGCTGGCCAAATCCTTCGCAAGACAGCTTGTCTGGAGAAAATCAGACCCAGCTGAAGAACATGTGTCCATGGGGGAAACCCGGGAAACTGAGTCTCCCCACACAATAGCAGAGATTCTCATCTTGCATCCTCTCCTGAGCTAATGACAAAGGTGGATGTCCCGGGTGGGTGGGCCTGTGGAATGGGAGAGGGGAGGAAGTCTATTGTCATGCAGAGGGACATGGAAAGACTTGTCTGAAGCTTATCCCCTGCACTGGGGTCAGGTCGGGAAGGGACGGCACAGAGGTGAGCAGGAACCAACCGGCCTCTCTGTGGTGGGGCTGGCCCCGGGGCAGGCGTGGGGGTGATGGCTGGAAGTGGGATGGCGCGTGAGTTGGCACCAGCCAGCGGTGGAGGCAGAGACTCAGAGGTCAGGGATCTCTCTCTCTGTCTCTGTCTCTCTCTCTCTCCCTCAGGGAGCTGAGGAGAGTAAGGTGGCGCCCCCTGCCCACCTCGCCTACCTCTCCATGGGCCCTTCTTTCTCTGGCCGCTCCGGGAGCCCTGCGGGCTTGGGTTCAAGCCCCCACACACCGCACAGGCCAAGGGCGCATGCGCGACCGCCGGGGCCTAGGGCTGGCCTCGGGGGGCGGGGGGGTCCTCAGTGAAGGCCCCGCCCTCCCTCCAGGCTCTGACCCAGCTGCAGCTCTTCCATCGCCGCCCTTCTGGACTCGGCTTCAGCTGTCTCCCTCCCCTCCCCCACTCCCACTCAGCTTGCAGGCCGCTTCCCTGCCTTGAAAGCATTGCTCTGGCCCTGAGGGCCACAGACCTACTGGGCTTCAAGCTCAAGGCTCTGCCTGGGCCTGCTGCTTCGGCCAGGGGCTCATTTTTTCCTGGAAAGACAAAGCCATGGCCTCACCCCAAGCCTGCACTTTGCCACGGCAGGCAGCCCAGATGTAGGAAAGGCTGTGTGGAGTCAGAAGTGCCGAGACAGGCAGATGGCACCAGAGGGTTTGGGGGCCAGGGCGCAACTGGGCTAGCCCCTCCTCCCGGGAGTCGGGGAGGCCCGGCCTTCCTAGTGCCCAGGCCACGGCTCCGGGGAGAAACCCGCCATGGAGGGCACGCGGGAGGCCCTCTGCCTGAGGTGGCAGGTGTCACGCCAGGGCCACTGCAAGCCTGGCTCGGCTTGCCTGCTTTCTCCAAAGGAGGCTGGCCGACCAGCCGAACCTGGCACCTGGGCCAGGCCCCTTCCAAGGGGACGAGTTCCAGAGGATAGAGCCCTGGGGGCGGCTGCCAAGTCTCCTGGGGCGTGTGCTGGGCCCCCGTCAGAGGAGGAAGCAGCCTGGTAAACGGTGTGCCAGGCCTGAGATCTGGAGGCCTCCCACACCCGGGTCCCTGTCCTGCCCAGGCCCCCCGAGGGAGGACGATGGTCGGGCAGTGGCGAGCGGGGTGGGGCTGGCGCCGAGCCTGCCCTTGGATGCCCCGGGGAAGGGCGCCGGGGGATGGGCTGCCCCTGGCCAGGTCTGAGGGACCGACCCAGCTCGGGGCTGTCGGGGGCAGAGAGAGAACCCCCCTCCGCCCTTTCCCTTCAGGTTCTTAGGGCTGGCCAAATCCTTCGCAAGACAGCTTGTCTGGAGAAAATCAGACCCAGCTGAAGAACATGTGTCCATGGGGGAAACCCGGGAAACTGAGTCTCCCCACACAATAGCAGAGATTCTCATCTTGCATCCTCTCCTGAGCTAATGACAAAGGTGGATGTCCCGGGTGGGTGGGCCTGTGGAATGGGAGAGGGGAGGAAGTCTATTGTCATGCAGAGGGACATGGAAAGACTTGTCTGAAGCTTATCCCCTGCACTGGGGTCAGGTCGGGAAGGGACGGCACAGAGGTGAGCAGGAACCAACCGGCCTCTCTGTGGTGGGGCTGGCCCCGGGGCAGGCGTGGGGGTGATGGCTGGAAGTGGGATGGCGCGTGAGTTGGCACCAGCCAGCGGTGGAGGCAGAGACTCAGAGGTCAGGGATCTCTCTCTCTGTCTCTGTCTCTCTCTCTCTCCCTCAGGGAGCTGAGGAGAGTAAGGTGGCGCCCCCTGCCCACCTCGCCTACCTCTCCATGGGCCCTTCTTTCTCTGGCCGCTCCGGGAGCCCTGCGGGCTTGGGTTCAAGCCCCCACACACCGCACAGGCCAAGGGCGCATGCGCGACCGCCGGGGCCTAGGGCTGGCCTCGGGGGGCGGGGGGGTCCTCAGTGAAGGCCCCGCCCTCCCTCCAGGCTCTGACCCAGCTGCAGCTCTTCCATCGCCGCCCTTCTGGACTCGGCTTCAGCTGTCTCCCTCCCCTCCCCCACTCCCACTCAGCTTGCAGGCCGCTTCCCTGCCTTGAAAGCATTGCTCTGGCCCTGAGGGCCACAGACCTACTGGGCTTCAAGCTCAAGGCTCTGCCTGGGCCTGCTGCTTCGGCCAGGGGCTCATTTTTTCCTGGAAAGACAAAGCCATGGCCTCACCCCACGCCTGCACTTTGCCACGGCAGGCAGCCCAGATGTAGGAAAGGCTGTGTGGAGTCAGAAGTGCCGAGACAGGCAGATGGCACCAGAGGGTTTGGGGGCCAGGGCGCAACTGGGCTAGCCCCTCCTCCCGGGAGTCGGGGAGGCCCGGCCTTCCTAGTGCCCAGGCCACGGCTCCGGGGAGAAACCCGCCATGGAGGGCACGCGGGAGGCCCTCTGCCTGAGGTGGCAGGTGTCACGCCAGGGCCACTGCAAGCCTGGCTCGGCTTGCCTGCTTTCTCCAAAGGAGGCTGGCCGACCAGCCGAACCTGGCACCTGGGCCAGGCCCCTTCCAAGGGGACGAGTTGCAGAGGATAGAGCCCTGGGGGCGGCTGCCAAGTCTCCTGGGGCGTGTGCTGGGCCCCCGTCAGAGGAGGAAGCAGCCTGGTAAACGGTGTGCCAGGCCTGAGATCTGGAGGCCTCCCACAGCCGGGGCCCTGTCCTGCCCAGGCCCCCCGAGGGAGGACGATGGTCGGGCAGTGGCGAGCGGGGTGGGGCTGGCGCCGAGCCTGCCCTTGGATGCCCCGGGGAAGGGCGCCGGGGGATGGGCTGCCCCTGGCCAGGTCTGAGGGACCGACCCAGCTCGGGGCTGTCGGGGGCAGAGAGAGAACCCCCCTCCGCCCTTTCCCTTCAGGTTCTTAGGGCTGGCCAAATCCTTCGCAAGACAGCTTGTCTGGAGAAAATCAGACCCAGCTGAAGAACATGTGTCCATGGGGGAAACCCGGGAAACTGAGTCTCCCCACACAATAGCAGAGATTCTCATCTTGCATCCTCTCCTGAGCTAATGACAAAGGTGGATGTCCCGGGTGGGTGGGCCTGTGGAATGGGAGAGGGGAGGAAGTCTATTGTCATGCAGAGGGACATGGAAAGACTTGTCTGAAGCTTATCCCCTGCACTGGGGTCAGGTCGGGAAGGGACGGCACAGAGGTGAGCAGGAACCAACCGGCCTCTCTGTGGTGGGGCTGGCCCCGGGGCAGGCGTGGGGGTGATGGCTGGAAGTGGGATGGCGCGTGAGTTGGCACCAGCCAGCGGTGGAGGCAGAGACTCAGAGGTCAGGGATCTCTCTCTCTGTCTCTGTCTCTCTCTCTCTCCCTCAGGGAGCTGAGGAGAGTAAGGTGGCGCCCCCTGCCCACCTCGCCTACCTCTCCATGGGCCCTTCTTTCTCTGGCCGCTCCGGGAGCCCTGCGGGCTTGGGTTCAAGCCCCCACACACCGCACAGGCCAAGGGCGCATGCGCGACCGCCGGGGCCTAGGGCTGGCCTCGGGGGGCGGGGGGGTCCTCAGTGAAGGCCCCGCCCTCCCTCCAGGCTCTGACCCAGCTGCAGCTCTTCCATCGCCGCCCTTCTGGACTCGGCTTCAGCTGTCTCCCTCCCCTCCCCCACTCCCACTCAGCTTGCAGGCCGCTTCCCTGCCTTGAAAGCATTGCTCTGGCCCTGAGGGCCACAGACCTACTGGGCTTCAAGCTCAAGGCTCTGCCTGGGCCTGCTGCTTCGGCCAGGGGCTCATTTTTTCCTGGAAAGACAAAGCCATGGCCTCACCCCACGCCTGCACTTTGCCACGGCAGGCAGCCCAGATGTAGGAAAGGCTGTGTGGAGTCAGAAGTGCCGAGACAGGCAGATGGCACCAGAGGGTTTGGGGGCCAGGGCGCAACTGGGCTAGCCCCTCCTCCCGGGAGTCGGGGAGGCCCGGCCTTCCTAGTGCCCAGGCCACGGCTCCGGGGAGAAACCCGCCATGGAGGGCACGCGGGAGGCCCTCTGCCTGAGGTGGCAGGTGTCACGCCAGGGCCACTGCAAGCCTGGCTCGGCTTGCCTGCTTTCTCCAAAGGAGGCTGGCCGACCAGCCGAACCTGGCACCTGGGCCAGGCCCCTTCCAAGGGGACGAGTTGCAGAGGATAGAGCCCTGGGGGCGGCTGCCAAGTCTCCTGGGGCGTGTGCTGGGCCCCCGTCAGAGGAGGAAGCAGCCTGGTAAACGGTGTGCCAGGCCTGAGATCTGGAGGCCTCCCACAGCCGGGGCCCTGTCCTGCCCAGGCCCCCCGAGGGAGGACGATGGTCGGGCAGTGGCGAGCGGGGTGGGGCTGGCGCCGAGCCTGCCCTTGGATGCCCCGGGGAAGGGCGCCGGGGGATGGGCTGCCCCTGGCCAGGTCTGAGGGACCGACCCAGCTCGGGGCTGTCGGGGGCAGAGAGAGAACCCCCCTCCGCCCTTTCCCTTCAGGTTCTTAGGGCTGGCCAAATCCTTCGCAAGACAGCTTGTCTGGAGAAAATCAGACCCAGCTGAAGAACATGTGTCCATGGGGGAAACCCGGGAAACTGAGTCTCCCCACACAATAGCAGAGATTCTCATCTTGCATCCTCTCCTGAGCTAATGACAAAGGTGGATGTCCCGGGTGGGTGGGCCTGTGGAATGGGAGAGGGGAGGAAGTCTATTGTCATGCAGAGGGACATGGAAAGACTTGTCTGAAGCTTATCCCCTGCACTGGGGTCAGGTCGGGAAGGGACGGCACAGAGGTGAGCAGGAACCAACCGGCCTCTCTGTGGTGGGGCTGGCCCCGGGGCAGGCGTGGGGGTGATGGCTGGAAGTGGGATGGCGCGTGAGTTGGCACCAGCCAGCGGTGGAGGCAGAGACTCAGAGGTCAGGGATCTCTCTCTCTGTCTCTGTCTCTCTCTCTCTCCCTCAGGGAGCTGAGGAGAGTAAGGTGGCGCCCCCTGCCCACCTCGCCTACCTCTCCATGGGCCCTTCTTTCTCTGGCCGCTCCGGGAGCCCTGCGGGCTTGGGTTCAAGCCCCCACACACCGCACAGGCCAAGGGCGCATGCGCGACCGCCGGGGCCTAGGGCTGGCCTCGGGGGGCGGGGGGGTCCTCAGTGAAGGCCCCGCCCTCCCTCCAGGCTCTGACCCAGCTGCAGCTCTTCCATCGCCGCCCTTCTGGACTCGGCTTCAGCTGTCTCCCTCCCCTCCCCCACTCCCACTCAGCTTGCAGGCCGCTTCCCTGCCTTGAAAGCATTGCTCTGGCCCTGAGGGCCACAGACCTACTGGGCTTCAAGCTCAAGGCTCTGCCTGGGCCTGCTGCTTCGGCCAGGGGCTCATTTTTTCCTGGAAAGACAAAGCCATGGCCTCACCCCAAGCCTGCACTTTGCCACGGCAGGCAGCCCAGATGTAGGAAAGGCTGTGTGGAGTCAGAAGTGCCGAGACAGGCAGATGGCACCAGAGGGTTTGGGGGCCAGGGCGCAACTGGGCTAGCCCCTCCTCCCGGGAGTCGGGGAGGCCCGGCCTTCCTAGTGCCCAGGCCACGGCTCCGGGGAGAAACCCGCCATGGAGGGCACGCGGGAGGCCCTCTGCCTGAGGTGGCAGGTGTCACGCCAGGGCCACTGCAAGCCTGGCTCGGCTTGCCTGCTTTCTCCAAAGGAGGCTGGCCGACCAGCCGAACCTGGCACCTGGGCCAGGCCCCTTCCAAGGGGACGAGTTCCAGAGGATAGAGCCCTGGGGGCGGCTGCCAAGTCTCCTGGGGCGTGTGCTGGGCCCCCGTCAGAGGAGGAAGCAGCCTGGTAAACGGTGTGCCAGGCCTGAGATCTGGAGGCCTCCCACACCCGGGTCCCTGTCCTGCCCAGGCCCCCCGAGGGAGGACGATGGTCGGGCAGTGGCGAGCGGGGTGGGGCTGGCGCCGAGCCTGCCCTTGGATGCCCCGGGGAAGGGCGCCGGGGGATGGGCTGCCCCTGGCCAGGTCTGAGGGACCGACCCAGCTCGGGGCTGTCGGGGGCAGAGAGAGAACCCCCCTCCGCCCTTTCCCTTCAGGTTCTTAGGGCTGGCCAAATCCTTCGCAAGACAGCTTGTCTGGAGAAAATCAGACCCAGCTGAAGAACATGTGTCCATGGGGGAAACCCGGGAAACTGAGTCTCCCCACACAATAGCAGAGATTCTCATCTTGCATCCTCTCCTGAGCTAATGACAAAGGTGGATGTCCCGGGTGGGTGGGCCTGTGGAATGGGAGAGGGGAGGAAGTCTATTGTCATGCAGAGGGACATGGAAAGACTTGTCTGAAGCTTATCCCCTGCACTGGGGTCAGGTCGGGAAGGGACGGCACAGAGGTGAGCAGGAACCAACCGGCCTCTCTGTGGTGGGGCTGGCCCCGGGGCAGGCGTGGGGGTGATGGCTGGAAGTGGGATGGCGCGTGAGTTGGCACCAGCCAGCGGTGGAGGCAGAGACTCAGAGGTCAGGGATCTCTCTCTCTGTCTCTGTCTCTCTCTCTCTCCCTCAGGGAGCTGAGGAGAGTAAGGTGGCGCCCCCTGCCCACCTCGCCTACCTCTCCATGGGCCCTTCTTTCTCTGGCCGCTCCGGGAGCCCTGCGGGCTTGGGTTCAAGCCCCCACACACCGCACAGGCCAAGGGCGCATGCGCGACCGCCGGGGCCTAGGGCTGGCCTCGGGGGGCGGGGGGGTCCTCAGTGAAGGCCCCGCCCTCCCTCCAGGCTCTGACCCAGCTGCAGCTCTTCCATCGCCGCCCTTCTGGACTCGGCTTCAGCTGTCTCCCTCCCCTCCCCCACTCCCACTCAGCTTGCAGGCCGCTTCCCTGCCTTGAAAGCATTGCTCTGGCCCTGAGGGCCACAGACCTACTGGGCTTCAAGCTCAAGGCTCTGCCTGGGCCTGCTGCTTCGGCCAGGGGCTCATTTTTTCCTGGAAAGACAAAGCCATGGCCTCACCCCACGCCTGCACTTTGCCACGGCAGGCAGCCCAGATGTAGGAAAGGCTGTGTGGAGTCAGAAGTGCCGAGACAGGCAGATGGCACCAGAGGGTTTGGGGGCCAGGGCGCAACTGGGCTAGCCCCTCCTCCCGGGAGTCGGGGAGGCCCGGCCTTCCTAGTGCCCAGGCCACGGCTCCGGGGAGAAACCCGCCATGGAGGGCACGCGGGAGGCCCTCTGCCTGAGGTGGCAGGTGTCACGCCAGGGCCACTGCAAGCCTGGCTCGGCTTGCCTGCTTTCTCCAAAGGAGGCTGGCCGACCAGCCGAACCTGGCACCTGGGCCAGGCCCCTTCCAAGGGGACGAGTTCCAGAGGATAGAGCCCTGGGGGCGGCTGCCAAGTCTCCTGGGGCGTGTGCTGGGCCCCCGTCAGAGGAGGAAGCAGCCTGGTAAACGGTGTGCCAGGCCTGAGATCTGGAGGCCTCCCACACCCGGGTCCCTGTCCTGCCCAGGCCCCCCGAGGGAGGACGATGGTCGGGCAGTGGCGAGCGGGGTGGGGCTGGCGCCGAGCCTGCCCTTGGATGCCCCGGGGAAGGGCGCCGGGGGATGGGCTGCCCCTGGCCAGGTCTGAGGGACCGACCCAGCTCGGGGCTGTCGGGGGCAGAGAGAGAACCCCCCTCCGCCCTTTCCCTTCAGGTTCTTAGGGCTGGCCAAATCCTTCCCAAGACAGCTTGTCTGGAGAAAATCAGACCCAGCTGAAGAACATGTGTCCATGGGGGAAACCCGGGAAACTGAGTCTCCCCACACAATAGCAGAGATTCTCATCTTGCATCCTCTCCTGAGCTAATGACAAAGGTGGATGTCCCGGGTGGGTGGGCCTGTGGAATGGGAGAGGGGAGGAAGTCTATTGTCATGCAGAGGGACATGGAAAGACTTGTCTGAAGCTTATCCCCTGCACTGGGGTCAGGTCGGGAAGGGACGGCACAGAGGTGAGCAGGAACCAACCGGCCTCTCTGTGGTGGGGCTGGCCCCGGGGCAGGCGTGGGGGTGATGGCTGGAAGTGGGATGGCGCGTGAGTTGGCACCAGCCAGCGGTGGAGGCAGAGACTCAGAGGTCAGGGATCTCTCTCTCTGTCTCTGTCTCTCTCTCTCTCCCTCAGGGAGCTGAGGAGAGTAAGGTGGCGCCCCCTGCCCACCTCGCCTACCTCTCCATGGGCCCTTCTTTCTCTGGCCGCTCCGGGAGCCCTGCGGGCTTGGGTTCAAGCCCCCACACACCGCACAGGCCAAGGGCGCATGCGCGACCGCCGGGGCCTAGGGCTGGCCTCGGGGGGCGGGGGGGTCCTCAGTGAAGGCCCCGCCCTCCCTCCAGGCTCTGACCCAGCTGCAGCTCTTCCATCGCCGCCCTTCTGGACTCGGCTTCAGCTGTCTCCCTCCCCTCCCCCACTCCCACTCAGCTTGCAGGCCGCTTCCCTGCCTTGAAAGCATGGCTCTGGCCCTGAGGGCCACAGACCTACTGGGCTTCAAGCTCAAGGCTCTGCCTGGGCCTGCTGCTTCGGCCAGGGGCTCATTTTTTCCTGGAAAGACAAAGCCATGGCCTCACCCCACGCCTGCACTTTGCCACGGCAGGCAGCCCAGATGTAGGAAAGGCTGTGTGGAGTCAGAAGTGCCGAGACAGGCAGATGGCACCAGAGGGTTTGGGGGCCAGGGCGCAACTGGGCTAGCCCCTCCTCCCGGGAGTCGGGGAGGCCCGGCCTTCCTAGTGCCCAGGCCACGGCTCCGGGGAGAAACCCGCCATGGAGGGCACGCGGGAGGCCCTCTGCCTGAGGTGGCAGGTGTCACGCCAGGGCCACTGCAAGCCTGGCTCGGCTTGCCTGCTTTCTCCAAAGGAGGCTGGCCGACCAGCCGAACCTGGCACCTGGGCCAGGCCCCTTCCAAGGGGACGAGTTCCAGAGGATAGAGCCCTGGGGGCGGCTGCCAAGTCTCCTGGGGCGTGTGCTGGGCCCCCGTCAGAGGAGGAAGCAGCCTGGTAAACGGTGTGCCAGGCCTGAGATCTGGAGGCCTCCCACACCCGGGTCCCTGTCCTGCCCAGGCCCCCCGAGGGAGGACGATGGTCGGGCAGTGGCGAGCGGGGTGGGGCTGGCGCCGAGCCTGCCCTTGGATGCCCCGGGGAAGGGCGCCGGGGGATGGGCTGCCCCTGGCCAGGTCTGAGGGACCGACCCAGCTCGGGGCTGTCGGGGGCAGAGAGAGAACCCCCCTCCGCCCTTTCCCTTCAGGTTCTTAGGGCTGGCCAAATCCTTCGCAAGACAGCTTGTCTGGAGAAAATCAGACCCAGCTGAAGAACATGTGTCCATGGGGGAAACCCGGGAAACTGAGTCTCCCCACACAATAGCAGAGATTCTCATCTTGCATCCTCTCCTGAGCTAATGACAAAGGTGGATGTCCCGGGTGGGTGGGCCTGTGGAATGGGAGAGGGGAGGAAGTCTATTGTCATGCAGAGGGACATGGAAAGACTTGTCTGAAGCTTATCCCCTGCACTGGGGTCAGGTCGGGAAGGGACGGCACAGAGGTGAGCAGGAACCAACCGGCCTCTCTGTGGTGGGGCTGGCCCCGGGGCAGGCGTGGGGGTGATGGCTGGAAGTGGGATGGCGCGTGAGTTGGCACCAGCCAGCGGTGGAGGCAGAGACTCAGAGGTCAGGGATCTCTCTCTCTGTCTCTGTCTCTCTCTCTCTCCCTCAGGGAGCTGAGGAGAGTAAGGTGGCGCCCCCTGCCCACCTCGCCTACCTCTCCATGGGCCCTTCTTTCTCTGGCCGCTCCGGGAGCCCTGCGGGCTTGGGTTCAAGCCCCCACACACCGCACAGGCCAAGGGCGCATGCGCGACCGCCGGGGCCTAGGGCTGGCCTCGGGGGGCGGGGGGGTCCTCAGTGAAGGCCCCGCCCTCCCTCCAGGCTCTGACCCAGCTGCAGCTCTTCCATCGCCGCCCTTCTGGACTCGGCTTCAGCTGTCTCCCTCCCCTCCCCCACTCCCACTCAGCTTGCAGGCCGCTTCCCTGCCTTGAAAGCATTGCTCTGGCCCTGAGGGCCACAGACCTACTGGGCTTCAAGCTCAAGGCTCTGCCTGGGCCTGCTGCTTCGGCCAGGGGCTCATTTTTTCCTGGAAAGACAAAGCCATGGCCTCACCCCACGCCTGCACTTTGCCACGGCAGGCAGCCCAGATGTAGGAAAGGCTGTGTGGAGTCAGAAGTGCCGAGACAGGCAGATGGCACCAGAGGGTTTGGGGGCCAGGGCGCAACTGGGCTAGCCCCTCCTCCCGGGAGTCGGGGAGGCCCGGCCTTCCTAGTGCCCAGGCCACGGCTCCGGGGAGAAACCCGCCATGGAGGGCACGCGGGAGGCCCTCTGCCTGAGGTGGCAGGTGTCACGCCAGGGCCACTGCAAGCCTGGCTCGGCTTGCCTGCTTTCTCCAAAGGAGGCTGGCCGACCAGCCGAACCTGGCACCTGGGCCAGGCCCCTTCCAAGGGGACGAGTTCCAGAGGATAGAGCCCTGGGGGCGGCTGCCAAGTCTCCTGGGGCGTGTGCTGGGCCCCCGTCAGAGGAGGAAGCAGCCTGGTAAACGGTGTGCCAGGCCTGAGATCTGGAGGCCTCCCACACCCGGGTCCCTGTCCTGCCCAGGCCCCCCGAGGGAGGACGATGGTCGGGCAGTGGCGAGCGGGGTGGGGCTGGCGCCGAGCCTGCCCTTGGATGCCCCGGGGAAGGGCGCCGGGGGATGGGCTGCCCCTGGCCAGGTCTGAGGGACCGACCCAGCTCGGGGCTGTCGGGGGCAGAGAGAGAACCCCCCTCCGCCCTTTCCCTTCAGGTTCTTAGGGCTGGCCAAATCCTTCCCAAGACAGCTTGTCTGGAGAAAATCAGACCCAGCTGAAGAACATGTGTCCATGGGGGAAACCCGGGAAACTGAGTCTCCCCACACAATAGCAGAGATTCTCATCTTGCATCCTCTCCTGAGCTAATGACAAAGGTGGATGTCCCGGGTGGGTGGGCCTGTGGAATGGGAGAGGGGAGGAAGTCTATTGTCATGCAGAGGGACATGGAAAGACTTGTCTGAAGCTTATCCCCTGCACTGGGGTCAGGTCGGGAAGGGACGGCACAGAGGTGAGCAGGAACCAACCGGCCTCTCTGTGGTGGGGCTGGCCCCGGGGCAGGTGTGGGGGTGATGGCTGGAAGTGGGATGGCGCGTGAGTTGGCACCAGCCAGCGGTGGAGGCAGAGACTCAGAGGTCAGGGATCTCTCTCTCTGTCTCTGTCTCTCTCTCTCTCCCTCAGGGAGCTGAGGAGAGTAAGGTGGCGCCCCCTGCCCACCTCGCCTACCTCTCCATGGGCCCTTCTTTCTCTGGCCGCTCCGGGAGCCCTGCGGGCTTGGGTTCAAGCCCCCACACACCGCACAGGCCAAGGGCGCATGCGCGACCGCCGGGGCCTAGGGCTGGCCTCGGGGGGCGGGGGGGTCCTCAGTGAAGGCCCCGCCCTCCCTCCAGGCTCTGACCCAGCTGCAGCTCTTCCATCGCCGCCCTTCTGGACTCGGCTTCAGCTGTCTCCCTCCCCTCCCCCACTCCCACTCAGCTTGCAGGCCGCTTCCCTGCCTTGAAAGCATTGCTCTGGCCCTGAGGGCCACAGACCTACTGGGCTTCAAGCTCAAGGCTCTGCCTGGGCCTGCTGCTTCGTCCAGGGGCTCATTTTTTCCTGGAAAGACAAAGCCATGGCCTCACCCCACGCCTGCACTTTGCCACGGCAGGCAGCCCAGATGTAGGAAAGGCTGTGTGGAGTCAGAAGTGCCGAGACAGGCAGATGGCACCAGAGGGTTTGGGGGCCAGGGCGCAACTGGGCTAGCCCCTCCTCCCGGGAGTCGGGGAGGCCCGGCCTTCCTAGTGCCCAGGCCACGGCTCCGGGGAGAAACCCGCCATGGAGGGCACGCGGGAGGCCCTCTGCCTGAGGTGGCAGGTGTCACGCCAGGGCCACTGCAAGCCTGGCTCGGCTTGCCTGCTTTCTCCAAAGGAGGCTGGCCGACCAGCCGAACCTGGCACCTGGGCCAGGCCCCTTCCAAGGGGACGAGTTCCAGAGGATAGAGCCCTGGGGGCGGCTGCCAAGTCTCCTGGGGCGTGTGCTGGGCCCCCGTCAGAGGAGGAAGCAGCCTGGTAAACGGTGTGCCAGGCCTGAGATCTGGAGGCCTCCCACACCCGGGTCCCTGTCCTGCCCAGGCCCCCCGAGGGAGGACGATGGTCGGGCAGTGGCGAGCGGGGTGGGGCTGGCGCCGAGCCTGCCCTTGGATGCCCCGGGGAAGGGCGCCGGGGGATGGGCTGCCCCTGGCCAGGTCTGAGGGACCGACCCAGCTCGGGGCTGTCGGGGGCAGAGAGAGAACCCCCCTCCGCCCTTTCCCTTCAGGTTCTTAGGGCTGGCCAAATCCTTCGCAAGACAGCTTGTCTGGAGAAAATCAGACCCAGCTGAAGAACATGTGTCCATGGGGGAAACCCGGGAAACTGAGTCTCCCCACACAATAGCAGAGATTCTCATCTTGCATCCTCTCCTGAGCTAATGACAAAGGTGGATGTCCCGGGTGGGTGGGCCTGTGGAATGGGAGAGGGGAGGAAGTCTATTGTCATGCAGAGGGACATGGAAAGACTTGTCTGAAGCTTATCCCCTGCACTGGGGTCAGGTCGGGAAGGGACGGCACAGAGGTGAGCAGGAACCAACCGGCCTCTCTGTGGTGGGGCTGGCCCCGGGGCAGGCGTGGGGGTGATGGCTGGAAGTGGGATGGCGCGTGAGTTGGCACCAGCCAGCGGTGGAGGCAGAGACTCAGAGGTCAGGGATCTCTCTCTCTGTCTCTGTCTCTCTCTCTCTCCCTCAGGGAGCTGAGGAGAGTAAGGTGGCGCCCCCTGCCCACCTCGCCTACCTCTCCATGGGCCCTTCTTTCTCTGGCCGCTCCGGGAGCCCTGCGGGCTTGGGTTCAAGCCCCCACACACCGCACAGGCCAAGGGCGCATGCGCGACCGCCGGGGCCTAGGGCTGGCCTCGGGGGGCGGGGGGGTCCTCAGTGAAGGCCCCGCCCTCCCTCCAGGCTCTGACCCAGCTGCAGCTCTTCCATCGCCGCCCTTCTGGACTCGGCTTCAGCTGTCTCCCTCCCCTCCCCCACTCCCACTCAGCTTGCAGGCCGCTTCCCTGCCTTGAAAGCATTGCTCTGGCCCTGAGGGCCACAGACCTACTGGGCTTCAAGCTCAAGGCTCTGCCTGGGCCTGCTGCTTCGGCCAGGGGCTCATTTTTTCCTGGAAAGACAAAGCCATGGCCTCACCCCACGCCTGCACTTTGCCACGGCAGGCAGCCCAGATGTAGGAAAGGCTGTGTGGAGTCAGAAGTGCCGAGACAGGCAGATGGCACCAGAGGGTTTGGGGGCCAGGGCGCAACTGGGCTAGCCCCTCCTCCCGGGAGTCGGGGAGGCCCGGCCTTCCTAGTGCCCAGGCCACGGCTCCGGGGAGAAACCCGCCATGGAGGGCACGCGGGAGGCCCTCTGCCTGAGGTGGCAGGTGTCACGCCAGGGCCACTGCAAGCCTGGCTCGGCTTGCCTGCTTTCTCCAAAGGAGGCTGGCCGACCAGCCGAACCTGGCACCTGGGCCAGGCCCCTTCCAAGGGGACGAGTTCCAGAGGATAGAGCCCTGGGGGCGGCTGCCAAGTCTCCTGGGGCGTGTGCTGGGCCCCCGTCAGAGGAGGAAGCAGCCTGGTAAACGGTGTGCCAGGCCTGAGATCTGGAGGCCTCCCACACCCGGGGCCCTGTCCTGCCCAGGCCCCCCGAGGGAGGACGATGGTCGGGCAGTGGCGAGCGGGGTGGGGCTGGCGCCGAGCCTGCCCTTGGATGCCCCGGGGAAGGGCGCCGGGGGATGGGCTGCCCCTGGCCAGGTCTGAGGGACCGACCCAGCTCGGGGCTGTCGGGGGCAGAGAGAGAACCCCCCTCCGCCCTTTCCCTTCAGGTTCTTAGGGCTGGCCAAATCCTTCGCAAGACAGCTTGTCTGGAGAAAATCAGACCCAGCTGAAGAACATGTGTCCATGGGGGAAACCCGGGAAACTGAGTCTCCCCACACAATAGCAGAGATTCTCATCTTGCATCCTCTCCTGAGCTAATGACAAAGGTGGATGTCCCGGGTGGGTGGGCCTGTGGAATGGGAGAGGGGAGGAAGTCTATTGTCATGCAGAGGGACATGGAAAGACTTGTCTGAAGCTTATCCCCTGCACTGGGGTCAGGTCGGGAAGGGACGGCACAGAGGTGAGCAGGAACCAACCGGCCTCTCTGTGGTGGGGCTGGCCCCGGGGCAGGCGTGGGGGTGATGGCTGGAAGTGGGATGGCGCGTGAGTTGGCACCAGCCAGCGGTGGAGGCAGAGACTCAGAGGTCAGGGATCTCTCTCTCTGTCTCTGTCTCTCTCTCTCTCCCTCAGGGAGCTGAGGAGAGTAAGGTGGCGCCCCCTGCCCACCTCGCCTACCTCTCCATGGGCCCTTCTTTCTCTGGCCGCTCCGGGAGCCCTGCGGGCTTGGGTTCAAGCCCCCACACACCGCACAGGCCAAGGGCGCATGCGCGACCGCCGGGGCCTAGGGCTGGCCTCGGGGGGCGGGGGGGTCCTCAGTGAAGGCCCCGCCCTCCCTCCAGGCTCTGACCCAGCTGCAGCTCTTCCATCGCCGCCCTTCTGGACTCGGCTTCAGCTGTCTCCCTCCCCTCCCCCACTCCCACTCAGCTTGCAGGCCGCTTCCCTGCCTTGAAAGCATTGCTCTGGCCCTGAGGGCCACAGACCTACTGGGCTTCAAGCTCAAGGCTCTGCCTGGGCCTGCTGCTTCGTCCAGGGGCTCATTTTTTCCTGGAAAGACAAAGCCATGGCCTCACCCCACGCCTGCACTTTGCCACGGCAGGCAGCCCAGATGTAGGAAAGGCTGTGTGGAGTCAGAAGTGCCGAGACAGGCAGATGGCACCAGAGGGTTTGGGGGCCAGGGCGCAACTGGGCTAGCCCCTCCTCCCGGGAGTCGGGGAGGCCCGGCCTTCCTAGTGCCCAGGCCACGGCTCCGGGGAGAAACCCGCCATGGAGGGCACGCGGGAGGCCCTCTGCCTGAGGTGGCAGGTGTCACGCCAGGGCCACTGCAAGCCTGGCTCGGCTTGCCTGCTTTCTCCAAAGGAGGCTGGCCGACCAGCCGAACCTGGCACCTGGGCCAGGCCCCTTCCAAGGGGACGAGTTCCAGAGGATAGAGCCCTGGGGGCGGCTGCCAAGTCTCCTGGGGCGTGTGCTGGGCCCCCGTCAGAGGAGGAAGCAGCCTGGTAAACGGTGTGCCAGGCCTGAGATCTGGAGGCCTCCCACACCCGGGTCCCTGTCCTGCCCAGGCCCCCCGAGGGAGGACGATGGTCGGGCAGTGGCGAGCGGGGTGGGGCTGGCGCCGAGCCTGCCCTTGGATGCCCCGGGGAAGGGCGCCGGGGGATGGGCTGCCCCTGGCCAGGTCTGAGGGACCGACCCAGCTCGGGGCTGTCGGGGGCAGAGAGAGAACCCCCCTCCGCCCTTTCCCTTCAGGTTCTTAGGGCTGGCCAAATCCTTCCCAAGACAGCTTGTCTGGAGAAAATCAGACCCAGCTGAAGAACATGTGTCCATGGGGGAAACCCGGGAAACTGAGTCTCCCCACACAATAGCAGAGATTCTCATCTTGCATCCTCTCCTGAGCTAATGACAAAGGTGGATGTCCCGGGTGGGTGGGCCTGTGGAATGGGAGAGGGGAGGAAGTCTATTGTCATGCAGAGGGACATGGAAAGACTTGTCTGAAGCTTATCCCCTGCACTGGGGTCAGGTCGGGAAGGGACGGCACAGAGGTGAGCAGGAACCAACCGGCCTCTCTGTGGTGGGGCTGGCCCCGGGGCAGGCGTGGGGGTGATGGCTGGAAGTGGGATGGCGCGTGAGTTGGCACCAGCCAGCGGTGGAGGCAGAGACTCAGAGGTCAGGGATCTCTCTCTCTGTCTCTGTCTCTCTCTCTCTCCCTCAGGGAGCTGAGGAGAGTAAGGTGGCGCCCCCTGCCCACCTCGCCTACCTCTCCATGGGCCCTTCTTTCTCTGGCCGCTCCGGGAGCCCTGCGGGCTTGGGTTCAAGCCCCCACACACCGCACAGGCCAAGGGCGCATGCGCGACCGCCGGGGCCTAGGGCTGGCCTCGGGGGGCGGGGGGGTCCTCAGTGAAGGCCCCGCCCTCCCTCCAGGCTCTGACCCAGCTGCAGCTCTTCCATCGCCGCCCTTCTGGACTCGGCTTCAGCTGTCTCCCTCCCCTCCCCCACTCCCACTCAGCTTGCAGGCCGCTTCCCTGCCTTGAAAGCATTGCTCTGGCCCTGAGGGCCACAGACCTACTGGGCTTCAAGCTCAAGGCTCTGCCTGGGCCTGCTGCTTCGTCCAGGGGCTCATTTTTTCCTGGAAAGACAAAGCCATGGCCTCACCCCACGCCTGCACTTTGCCACGGCAGGCAGCCCAGATGTAGGAAAGGCTGTGTGGAGTCAGAAGTGCCGAGACAGGCAGATGGCACCAGAGGGTTTGGGGGCCAGGGCGCAACTGGGCTAGCCCCTCCTCCCGGGAGTCGGGGAGGCCCGGCCTTCCTAGTGCCCAGGCCACGGCTCCGGGGAGAAACCCGCCATGGAGGGCACGCGGGAGGCCCTCTGCCTGAGGTGGCAGGTGTCACGCCAGGGCCACTGCAAGCCTGGCTCGGCTTGCCTGCTTTCTCCAAAGGAGGCTGGCCGACCAGCCGAACCTGGCACCTGGGCCAGGCCCCTTCCAAGGGGACGAGTTCCAGAGGATAGAGCCCTGGGGGCGGCTGCCAAGTCTCCTGGGGCGTGTGCTGGGCCCCCGTCAGAGGAGGAAGCAGCCTGGTAAACGGTGTGCCAGGCCTGAGATCTGGAGGCCTCCCACACCCGGGTCCCTGTCCTGCCCAGGCCCCCCGAGGGAGGACGATGGTCGGGCAGTGGCGAGCGGGGTGGGGCTGGCGCCGAGCCTGCCCTTGGATGCCCCGGGGAAGGGCGCCGGGGGATGGGCTGCCCCTGGCCAGGTCTGAGGGACCGACCCAGCTCGGGGCTGTCGGGGGCAGAGAGAGAACCCCCCTCCGCCCTTTCCCTTCAGGTTCTTAGGGCTGGCCAAATCCTTCCCAAGACAGCTTTTCTGGAGAAAATCAGACCCAGCTGAAGAACATGTGTCCATGGGGGAAACCCGGGAAACTGAGTCTCCCCACACAATAGCAGAGATTCTCATCTTGCATCCTCTCCTGAGCTAATGACAAAGGTGGATGTCCCGGGTGGGTGGGCCTGTGGAATGGGAGAGGGGAGGAAGTCTATTGTCATGCAGAGGGACATGGAAAGACTTGTCTGAAGCTTATCCCCTGCAGTGGGGTCAGGTCAGGAAGGGACGGCACAGAGGTGAGCAGGAACCAACCGGCCTCTCTGTGGTGGGGCTGGCCCCGGGGCAGGCGTGGGGGTGATGGCTGGAAGTGGGATGGCGCGTGAGTTGGCACCAGCCAGCGGTGGAGGCAGAGACTCAGAGGTCAGGGATCTCTCTCTCTGTCTCTGTCTCTCTCTCTCTCCCTCAGGGAGCTGAGGAGAGTAAGGTGGCGCCCCCTGCCCACCTCGCCTACCTCTCCATGGGCCCTTCTTTCTCTGGCCGCTCCGGGAGCCCTGCGGGCTTGGGTTCAAGCCCCCACACACCGCACAGGCCAAGGGCGCATGCGCGACCGCCGGGGCCTAGGGCTGGCCTCGGGGGGCGGGGGGGTCCTCAGTGAAGGCCCCGCCCTCCCTCCAGGCTCTGACCCAGCTGCAGCTCTTCCATCGCCGCCCTTCTGGACTCGGCTTCAGCTGTCTCCCTCCCCTCCCCCACTCCCACTCAGCTTGCAGGCCGCTTCCCTGCCTTGAAAGCATTGCTCTGGCCCTGAGGGCCACAGACCTACTGGGCTTCAAGCTCAAGGCTCTGCCTGGGCCTGCTGCTTCGGCCAGGGGCTCATTTTTTCCTGGAAAGACAAAGCCATGGCCTCACCCCACGCCTGCACTTTGCCACGGCAGGCAGCCCAGATGTAGGAAAGGCTGTGTGGAGTCAGAAGTGCCGAGACAGGCAGATGGCACCAGAGGGTTTGGGGGCCAGGGCGCAACTGGGCTAGCCCCTCCTCCCGGGAGTCGGGGAGGCCCGGCCTTCCTAGTGCCCAGGCCACGGCTCCGGGGAGAAACCCGCCATGGAGGGCACGCGGGAGGCCCTCTGCCTGAGGTGGCAGGTGTCACGCCAGGGCCACTGCAAGCCTGGCTCGGCTTGCCTGCTTTCTCCAAAGGAGGCTGGCCGACCAGCCGAACCTGGCACCTGGGCCAGGCCCCTTCCAAGGGGACGAGTTCCAGAGGATAGAGCCCTGGGGGCGGCTGCCAAGTCTCCTGGGGCGTGTGCTGGGCCCCCGTCAGAGGAGGAAGCAGCCTGGTAAACGGTGTGCCAGGCCTGAGATCTGGAGGCCTCCCACACCCGGGTCCCTGTCCTGCCCAGGCCCCCCGAGGGAGGACGATGGTCGGGCAGTGGCGAGCGGGGTGGGGCTGGCGCCGAGCCTGCCCTTGGATGCCCCGGGGAAGGGCGCCGGGGGATGGGCTGCCCCTGGCCAGGTCTGAGGGACCGACCCAGCTCGGGGCTGTCGGGGGCAGAGAGAGAACCCCCCTCCGCCCTTTCCCTTCAGGTTCTTAGGGCTGGCCAAATCCTTCCCAAGACAGCTTGTCTGGAGAAAATCAGACCCAGCTGAAGAACATGTGTCCATGGGGGAAACCCGGGAAACTGAGTCTCCCCACACAATAGCAGAGATTCTCATCTTGCATCCTCTCCTGAGCTAATGACAAAGGTGGATGTCCCGGGTGGGTGGGCCTGTGGAATGGGAGAGGGGAGGAAGTCTATTGTCATGCAGAGGGACATGGAAAGACTTGTCTGAAGCTTATCCCCTACACTGGGGTCAGGTCGGGAAGGGACGGCACAGAGGTGAGCAGGAACCAACCGGCCTCTCTGTGGTGGGGCTGGCCCCGGGGCAGGCGTGGGGGTGATGGCTGGAAGTGGGATGGCGCGTGAGTTGGCACCAGCCAGCGGTGGAGGCAGAGACTCAGAGGTCAGGGATCTCTCTCTCTGTCTCTGTCTCTCTCTCTCTCCCTCAGGGAGCTGAGGAGAGTAAGGTGGCGCCCCCTGCCCACCTCGCCTACCTCTCCATGGGCCCTTCTTTCTCTGGCCGCTCCGGGAGCCCTGCGGGCTTGGGTTCAAGCCCCCACACACCGCACAGGCCAAGGGCGCATGCGCGACCGCCGGGGCCTAGGGCTGGCCTCGGGGGGCGGGGGGGTCCTCAGTGAAGGCCCCGCCCTCCCTCCAGGCTCTGACCCAGCTGCAGCTCTTCCATCGCCGCCCTTCTGGACTCGGCTTCAGCTGTCTCCCTCCCCTCCCCCACTCCCACTCAGCTTGCAGGCCGCTTCCCTGCCTTGAAAGCATTGCTCTGGCCCTGAGGGCCACAGACCTACTGGGCTTCAAGCTCAAGGCTCTGCCTGGGCCTGCTGCTTCGGCCAGGGGCTCATTTTTTCCTGGAAAGACAAAGCCATGGCCTCACCCCACGCCTGCACTTTGCCACGGCAGGCAGCCCAGATGTAGGAAAGGCTGTGTGGAGTCAGAAGTGCCGAGACAGGCAGATGGCACCAGAGGGTTTGGGGGCCAGGGCGCAAGTGGGCTAGCCCCTCCTCCCGGGAGTCGGGGAGGCCCGGCCTTCCTAGTGCCCAGGCCACGGCTCCGGGGAGAAACCCGCCATGGAGGGCACGCGGGAGGCCCTCTGCCTGAGGTGGCAGGTGTCACGCCAGGGCCACTGCAAGCCTGGCTCGGCTTGCCTGCTTTCTCCAAAGGAGGCTGGCCGACCAGCCGAACCTGGCACCTGGGCCAGGCCCCTTCCAAGGGGACGAGTTCCAGAGGATAGAGCCCTGGGGGCGGCTGCCAAGTCTCCTGGGGCGTGTGCTGGGCCCCCGTCAGAGGAGGAAGCAGCCTGGTAAACGGTGTGCCAGGCCTGAGATCTGGAGGCCTCCCACACCCGGGTCCCTGTCCTGCCCAGGCCCCCCGAGGGAGGACGATGGTCGGGCAGTGGCGAGCGGGGTGGGGCTGGCGCCGAGCCTGCCCTTGGATGCCCCGGGGAAGGGCGCCGGGGGATGGGCTGCCCCTGGCCAGGTCTGAGGGACCGACCCAGCTCGGGGCTGTCGGGGGCAGAGAGAGAACCCCCCTCCGCCCTTTCCCTTCAGGTTCTTAGGGCTGGCCAAATCCTTCCCAAGACAGCTTGTCTGGAGAAAATCAGACCCAGCTGAAGAACATGTGTCCATGGGGGAAACCCGGGAAACTGAGTCTCCCCACACAATAGCAGAGATTCTCATCTTGCATCCTCTCCTGAGCTAATGACAAAGGTGGATGTCCCGGGTGGGTGGGCCTGTGGAATGGGAGAGGGGAGGAAGTCTATTGTCATGCAGAGGGACATGGAAAGACTTGTCTGAAGCTTATCCCCTGCACTGGGGTCAGGTCGGGAAGGGACGGCACAGAGGTGAGCAGGAACCAACCGGCCTGTCTGTGGTGGGGCTGGCCCCGGGGCAGGCGTGGGGGTGATGGCTGGAAGTGGGATGGCGCGTGAGTCGGCACCAGCCAGCGGTGGAGGCAGAGACTCAGAGGTCAGGGATCTCTCTCTCTGTCTCTGTCTCTCTCTCTCTCCCTCAGGGAGCTGAGGAGAGTAAGGTGGCGCCCCCTGCCCACCTCGCCTACCTCTCCATGGGCCCTTCTTTCTCTGGCCGCTCCGGGAGCCCTGCGGGCTTGGGTTCAAGCCCCCACACACCGCACAGGCCAAGGGCGCATGCGCGACCGCCGGGGCCTAGGGCTGGCCTCGGGGGGCGGGGGGGTCCTCAGTGAAGGCCCCGCCCTCCCTCCAGGCTCTGACCCAGCTGCAGCTCTTCCATCGCCGCCCTTCTGGACTCGGCTTCAGCTGTCTCCCTCCCCTCCCCCACTCCCACTCAGCTTGCAGGCCGCTTCCCTGCCTTGAAAGCATTGCTCTGGCCCTGAGGGCCACAGACCTACTGGGCTTCAAGCTCAAGGCTCTGCCTGGGCCTGCTGCTTCGGCCAGGGGCTCATTTTTTCCTGGAAAGACAAAGCCATGGCCTCACCCCACGCCTGCACTTTGCCACGGCAGGCAGCCCAGATGTAGGAAAGGCTGTGTGGAGTCAGAAGTGCCGAGACAGGCAGATGGCACCAGAGGGTTTGGGGGCCAGGGCGCAACTGGGCTAGCCCCTCCTCCCGGGAGTCGGGGAGGCCCGGCCTTCCTAGTGCCCAGGCCACGGCTCCGGGGAGAAACCCGCCATGGAGGGCACGCGGGAGGCCCTCTGCCTGAGGTGGCAGGTGTCACGCCAGGGCCACTGCAAGCCTGGCTCGGCTTGCCTGCTTTCTCCAAAGGAGGCTGGCCGACCAGCCGAACCTGGCACCTGGGCCAGGCCCCTTCCAAGGGGACGAGTTCCAGAGGCTAGAGCCCTGGGGGCGGCTGCCAAGTCTCCTGGGGCGTGTGCTGGGCCCCCGTCAGAGGAGGAAGCAGCCTGGTAAACGGTGTGCCAGGCCTGAGATCTGGAGGCCTCCCACACCCGGGTCCCTGTCCTGCCCAGGCCCCCCGAGGGAGGACGATGGTCGGGCAGTGGCGAGCGGGGTGGGGCTGGCGCCGAGCCTGCCCTTGGATGCCCCGGGGAAGGGCGCCGGGGGATGGGCTGCCCCTGGCCAGGTCTGAGGGACCGACCCAGCTCGGGGCTGTCGGGGGCAGAGAGAGAACCCCCCTCCGCCCTTTCCCTTCAGGTTCTTAGGGCTGGCCAAATCCTTCGCAAGACAGCTTGTCTGGAGAAAATCAGACCCAGCTGAAGAACATGTGTCCATGGGGGAAACCCGGGAAACTGAGTCTCCCCACACAATAGCAGAGATTCTCATCTTGCATCCTCTCCTGAGCTAATGACAAAGGTGGATGTCCCGGGTGGGTGGGCCTGTGGAATGGGAGAGGGGAGGAAGTCTATTGTCATGCAGAGGGACATGGAAAGACTTGTCTGAAGCTTATCCCCTGCAGTGGGGTCAGGTCAGGAAGGGACGGCACAGAGGTGAGCAGGAACCAACCGGCCTCTCTGTGGTGGGGCTGGCCCCGGGGCAGGCGTGGGGGTGATGGCTGGAAGTGGGATGGCGCGTGAGTTGGCACCAGCCAGCGGTGGAGGCAGAGACTCAGAGGTCAGGGATCTCTCTCTCTGTCTCTGTCTCTCTCTCTCTCCCTCAGGGAGCTGAGGAGAGTAAGGTGGCGCCCCCTGCCCACCTCGCCTACCTCTCCATGGGCCCTTCTTTCTCTGGCCGCTCCGGGAGCCCTGCGGGCTTGGGTTCAAGCCCCCACACACCGCACAGGCCAAGGGCGCATGCGCGACCGCCGGGGCCTAGGGCTGGCCTCGGGGGGCGGGGGGGTCCTCAGTGAAGGCCCCGCCCTCCCTCCAGGCTCTGACCCAGCTGCAGCTCTTCCATCGCCGCCCTTCTGGACTCGGCTTCAGCTGTCTCCCTCCCCTCCCCCACTCCCACTCAGCTTGCAGGCCGCTTCCCTGCCTTGAAAGCATTGCTCTGGCCCTGAGGGCCACAGACCTACTGGGCTTCAAGCTCAAGGCTCTGCCTGGGCCTGCTGCTTCGGCCAGGGGCTCATTTTTTCCTGGAAAGACAAAGCCATGGCCTCACCCCACGCCTGCACTTTGCCACGGCAGGCAGCCCAGATGTAGGAAAGGCTCTGTGGAGTCAGAAGTGCCGAGACAGGCAGATGGCACCAGAGGGTTTGGGGGCCAGGGCGCAAGTGGGCTAGCCCCTCCTCCCGGGAGTCGGGGAGGCCCGGCCTTCCTAGTGCCCAGGCCACGGCTCCGGGGAGAAACCCGCCATGGAGGGCACGCGGGAGGCCCTCTGCCTGAGGTGGCAGGTGTCACGCCAGGGCCACTGCAAGCCTGGCTCGGCTTGCCTGCTTTCTCCAAAGGAGGCTGGCCGACCAGCCGAACCTGGCACCTGGGCCAGGCCCCTTCCAAGGGGACGAGTTCCAGAGGATAGAGCCCTGGGGGCGGCTGCCAAGTCTCCTGGGGCGTGTGCTGGGCCCCCGTCAGAGGAGGAAGCAGCCTGGTAAACGGTGTGCCAGGCCTGAGATCTGGAGGCCTCCCACACCCGGGTCCCTGTCCTGCCCAGGCCCCCCGAGGGAGGACGATGGTCGGGCAGTGGCGAGCGGGGTGGGGCTGGCGCCGAGCCTGCCCTTGGATGCCCCGGGGAAGGGCGCCGGGGGATGGGCTGCCCCTGGCCAGGTCTGAGGGACCGACCCAGCTCGGGGCTGTCGGGGGCAGAGAGAGAACCCCCCTCCGCCCTTTCCCTTCAGGTTCTTAGGGCTGGCCAAATCCTTCCCAAGACAGCTTGTCTGGAGAAAATCAGACCCAGCTGAAGAACATGTGTCCATGGGGGAAACCCGGGAAACTGAGTCTCCCCACACAATAGCAGAGATTCTCATCTTGCATCCTCTCCTGAGCTAATGACAAAGGTGGATGTCCCGGGTGGGTGGGCCTGTGGAATGGGAGAGGGGAGGAAGTCTATTGTCATGCAGAGGGACATGGAAAGACTTGTCTGAAGCTTATCCCCTGCACTGGGGTCAGGTCGGGAAGGGACGGCACAGAGGTGAGCAGGAACCAACCGGCCTCTCTGTGGTGGGGCTGGCCCCGGGGCAGGCGTGGGGGTGATGGCTGGAAGTGGGATGGCGCGTGAGTTGGCACCAGCCAGCGGTGGAGGCAGAGACTCAGAGGTCAGGGATCTCTCTCTCTGTCTCTGTCTCTCTCTCTCTCCCTCAGGGAGCTGAGGAGAGTAAGGTGGCGCCCCCTGCCCACCTCGCCTACCTCTCCATGGGCCCTTCTTTCTCTGGCCGCTCCGGGAGCCCTGCGGGCTTGGGTTCAAGCCCCCACACACCGCACAGGCCAAGGGCGCATGCGCGACCGCCGGGGCCTAGGGCTGGCCTCGGGGGGCGGGGGGGTCCTCAGTGAAGGCCCCGCCCTCCCTCCAGGCTCTGACCCAGCTGCAGCTCTTCCATCGCCGCCCTTCTGGACTCGGCTTCAGCTGTCTCCCTCCCCTCCCCCACTCCCACTCAGCTTGCAGGCCGCTTCCCTGCCTTGAAAGCATTGCTCTGGCCCTGAGGGCCACAGACCTACTGGGCTTCAAGCTCAAGGCTCTGCCTGGGCCTGCTGCTTCGGCCAGGGGCTCATTTATTCCTGGAAAGACAAAGCCATGGCCTCACCCCACGCCTGCACTTTGCCACGGCAGGCAGCCCAGATGTAGGAAAGGCTGTGTGGAGTCAGAAGTGCCGAGACAGGCAGATGGCACCAGAGGGTTTGGGGGCCAGGGCGCAAGTGGGCTAGCCCCTCCTCCCGGGAGTCGGGGAGGCCCGGCCTTCCTAGTGCCCAGGCCACGGCTCCGGGGAGAAACCCGCCATGGAGGGCACGCGGGAGGCCCTCTGCCTGAGGTGGCAGGTGTCACGCCAGGGCCACTGCAAGCCTGGCTCGGCTTGCCTGCTTTCTCCAAAGGAGGCTGGCCGACCAGCCGAACCTGGCACCTGGGCCAGGCCCCTTCCAAGGGGACGAGTTCCAGAGGATAGAGCCCTGGGGGCGGCTGCCAAGTCTCCTGGGGCGTGTGCTGGGCCCCCGTCAGAGGAGGAAGCAGCCTGGTAAACGGTGTGCCAGGCCTGAGATCTGGAGGCCTCCCACACCCGGGTCCCTGTCCTGCCCAGGCCCCCCGAGGGAGGACGATGGTCGGGCAGTGGCGAGCGTGGTGGGGCTGGCGCCGAGCCTGCCCTTGGATGCCCCGGGCAAGGGCGCCGGGGGATGGGCTGCCCCTGGCCAGGTCTGAGGGACCGACCCAGCTCGGGGCTGTCGGGGGCAGAGAGAGAACCCCCCTCCGCCCTTTCCCTTCAGGTTCTTAGGGCTGGCCAAATCCTTCGCAAGACAGCTTGTCTGGAGAAAATCAGACCCAGCTGAAGAACATGTGTCCATGGGGGAAACCCGGGAAACTGAGTCTCCCCACACAATAGCAGAGATTCTCATCTTGCATCCTCTCCTGAGCTAATGACAAAGGTGGATGTCCCGGGTGGGTGGGCCTGTGGAATGGGAGAGGGGAGGAAGTCTATTGTCATGCAGAGGGACATGGAAAGACTTGTCTGAAGCTTATCCCCTGCACTGGGGTCAGGTCGGGAAGGGACGGCACAGAGGTGAGCAGGAACCAACCGGCCTCTCTGTGGTGGGGCTGGCCCCGGGGCAGGCGTGGGGGTGATGGCTGGAAGTGGGATGGCGCGTGAGTTGGCACCAGCCAGCGGTGGAGGCAGAGACTCAGAGGTCAGGGATCTCTCTCTCTGTCTCTGTCTCTCTCTCTCTCCCTCAGGGAGCTGAGGAGAGTAAGGTGGCGCCCCCTGCCCACCTCGCCTACCTCTCCATGGGCCCTTCTTTCTCTGGCCGCTCCGGGAGCCCTGCGGGCTTGGGTTCAAGCCCCCACACACCGCACAGGCCAAGGGCGCATGCGCGACCGCCGGGGCCTAGGGCTGGCCTCGGGGGGCGGGGTGGTCCTCAGTGAAGGCCCCGCCCTCCCTCCAGGCTCTGACCCAGCTGCAGCTCTTCCATCGCCGCCCTTCTGGACTCGGCTTCAGCTGTCTCCCTCCCCTCCCCCACTCCCACTCAGCTTGCAGGCCGCTTCCCTGCCTTGAAAGCATTGCTCTGGCCCTGAGGGCCACAGACCTACTGGGCTTCAAGCTCAAGGCTCTGCCTGGGCCTGCTGCTTCGGCCAGGGGCTCATTTTTTCCTGGAAAGACAAAGCCATGGCCTCACCCCACGCCTGCACTTTGCCACGGCAGGCAGCCCAGATGTAGGAAAGGCTCTGTGGAGTCAGAAGTGCCGAGACAGGCAGATGGCACCAGAGGGTTTGGGGGCCAGGGCGCAAGTGGGCTAGCCCCTCCTCCCGGGAGTCGGGGAGGCCCGGCCTTCCTAGTGCCCAGGCCACGGCTCCGGGGAGAAACCCGCCATGGAGGGCACGCGGGAGGCCCTCTGCCTGAGGTGGCAGGTGTCACGCCAGGGCCACTGCAAGCCTGGCTCGGCTTGCCTGCTTTCTCCAAAGGAGGCTGGCCGACCAGCCGAACCTGGCACCTGGGCCAGGCCCCTTCCAAGGGGACGAGTTCCAGAGGATAGAGCCCTGGGGGCGGCTGCCAAGTCTCCTGGGGCGTGTGCTGGGCCCCCGTCAGAGGAGGAAGCAGCCTGGTAAACGGTGTGCCAGGCCTGAGTTCTGGAGGCCTCCCACACCCGGGGCCCTGTCCTGCCCAGGCCCCCCGAGGGAGGACGATGGTCGGGCAGTGGCGAGCGGGGTGGGGCTGGCGCCGAGCCTGCCCTTGGATGCCCCGGGGAAGGGCGCCGGGGGATGGGCTGCCCCTGGCCAGGTCTGAGGGACCGACCCAGCTCGGGGCTGTCGGGGGCAGAGAGAGAACCCCCCTCCGCCCTTTCCCTTCAGGTTCTTAGGGCTGGCCAAATCCTTCGCAAGACAGCTTGTCTGGAGAAAATCAGACCCAGCTGAAGAACATGTGTCCATGGGGGAAACCCGGGAAACTGAGTCTCCCCACACAATAGCAGAGATTCTCATCTTGCATCCTCTCCTGAGCTAATGACAAAGGTGGATGTCCCGGGTGGGTGGGCCTGTGGAATGGGAGAGGGGAGGAAGTCTATTGTCATGCAGAGGGACATGGAAAGACTTGTCTGAAGCTTATCCCCTGCACTGGGGTCAGGTCGGGAAGGGACGGCACAGAGGTGAGCAGGAACCAACCGGCCTGTCTGTGGTGGGGCTGGCCCCGGGGCAGGCGTGGGGGTGATGGCTGGAAGTGGGATGGCGCGTGAGTCGGCACCAGCCAGCGGTGGAGGCAGAGACTCAGAGGTCAGGGATCTCTCTCTCTGTCTCTGTCTCTCTCTCTCTCCCTCAGGGAGCTGAGGAGAGTAAGGTGGCGCCCCCTGCCCACCTCGCCTACCTCTCCATGGGCCCTTCTTTCTCTGGCCGCTCCGGGAGCCCTGCGGGCTTGGGTTCAAGCCCCCACACACCGCACAGGCCAAGGGCGCATGCGCGACCGCCGGGGCCTAGGGCTGGCCTCGGGGGGCGGGGGGGTCCTCAGTGAAGGCCCCGCCCTCCCTCCAGGCTCTGACCCAGCTGCAGCTCTTCCATCGCCGCCCTTCTGGACTCGGCTTCAGCTGTCTCCCTCCCCTCCCCCACTCCCACTCAGCTTGCAGGCCGCTTCCCTGCCTTGAAAGCATTGCTCTGGCCCTGAGGGCCACAGACCTACTGGGCTTCAAGCTCAAGGCTCTGCCTGGGCCTGCTGCTTCGGCCAGGGGCTCATTTTTTCCTGGAAAGACAAAGCCATGGCCTCACCCCACGCCTGCACTTTGCCACGGCAGGCAGCCCAGATGTAGGAAAGGCTGTGTGGAGTCAGAAGTGCCGAGACAGGCAGATGGCACCAGAGGGTTTGGGGGCCAGGGCGCAACTGGGCTAGCCCCTCCTCCCGGGAGTCGGGGAGGCCCGGCCTTCCTAGTGCCCAGGCCACGGCTCCGGGGAGAAACCCGCCATGGAGGGCACGCGGGAGGCCCTCTGCCTGAGGTGGCAGGTGTCACGCCAGGGCCACTGCAAGCCTGGCTCGGCTTGCCTGCTTTCTCCAAAGGAGGCTGGCCGACCAGCCGAACCTGGCACCTGGGCCAGGCCCCTTCCAAGGGGACGAGTTCCAGAGGCTAGAGCCCTGGGGGCGGCTGCCAAGTCTCCTGGGGCGTGTGCTGGGCCCCCGTCAGAGGAGGAAGCAGCCTGGTAAACGGTGTGCCAGGCCTGAGATCTGGAGGCCTCCCACACCCGGGTCCCTGTCCTGCCCAGGCCCCCCGAGGGAGGACGATGGTCGGGCAGTGGCGAGCGGGGTGGGGCTGGCGCCGAGCCTGCCCTTGGATGCCCCGGGGAAGGGCGCCGGGGGATGGGCTGCCCCTGGCCAGGTCTGAGGGACCGACCCAGCTCGGGGCTGTCGGGGGCAGAGAGAGAACCCCCCTCCGCCCTTTCCCTTCAGGTTCTTAGGGCTGGCCAAATCCTTCGCAAGACAGCTTGTCTGGAGAAAATCAGACCCAGCTGAAGAACATGTGTCCATGGGGGAAACCCGGGAAACTGAGTCTCCCCACACAATAGCAGAGATTCTCATCTTGCATCCTCTCCTGAGCTAATGACAAAGGTGGATGTCCCGGGTGGGTGGGCCTGTGGAATGGGAGAGGGGAGGAAGTCTATTGTCATGCAGAGGGACATGGAAAGACTTGTCTGAAGCTTATCCCCTGCAGTGGGGTCAGGTCAGGAAGGGACGGCACAGAGGTGAGCAGGAACCAACCGGCCTCTCTGTGGTGGGGCTGGCCCCGGGGCAGGCGTGGGGGTGATGGCTGGAAGTGGGATGGCGCGTGAGTTGGCACCAGCCAGCGGTGGAGGCAGAGACTCAGAGGTCAGGGATCTCTCTCTCTGTCTCTGTCTCTCTCTCTCTCCCTCAGGGAGCTGAGGAGAGTAAGGTGGCGCCCCCTGCCCACCTCGCCTACCTCTCCATGGGCCCTTCTTTCTCTGGCCGCTCCGGGAGCCCTGCGGGCTTGGGTTCAAGCCCCCACACACCGCACAGGCCAAGGGCGCATGCGCGACCGCCGGGGCCTAGGGCTGGCCTCGGGGGGCGGGGGGGTCCTCAGTGAAGGCCCCGCCCTCCCTCCAGGCTCTGACCCAGCTGCAGCTCTTCCATCGCCGCCCTTCTGGACTCGGCTTCAGCTGTCTCCCTCCCCTCCCCCACTCCCACTCAGCTTGCAGGCCGCTTCCCTGCCTTGAAAGCATTGCTCTGGCCCTGAGGGCCACAGACCTACTGGGCTTCAAGCTCAAGGCTCTGCCTGGGCCTGCTGCTTCGGCCAGGGGCTCATTTTTTCCTGGAAAGACAAAGCCATGGCCTCACCCCACGCCTGCACTTTGCCACGGCAGGCAGCCCAGATGTAGGAAAGGCTCTGTGGAGTCAGAAGTGCCGAGACAGGCAGATGGCACCAGAGGGTTTGGGGGCCAGGGCGCAAGTGGACTAGCCCCTCCTCCCGGGAGTCGGGGAGGCCCGGCCTTCCTAGTGCCCAGGCCACGGCTCCGGGGAGAAACCCGCCATGGAGGGCACGCGGGAGGCCCTCTGCCTGAGGTGGCAGGTGTCACGCCAGGGCCACTGCAAGCCTGGCTCGGCTTGCCTGCTTTCTCCAAAGGAGGCTGGCCGACCAGCCGAACCTGGCACCTGGGCCAGGCCCCTTCCAAGGGGACGAGTTCCAGAGGATAGAGCCCTGGGGGCGGCTGCCAAGTCTCCTGGGGCGTGTGCTGGGCCCCCGTCAGAGGAGGAAGCAGCCTGGTAAACGGTGTGCCAGGCCTGAGATCTGGAGGCCTCCCACACCCGGGTCCCTGTCCTGCCCAGGCCCCCCGAGGGAGGACGATGGTCGGGCAGTGGCGAGCGGGGTGGGGCTGGCGCCGAGCCTGCCCTTGGATGCCCCGGGGAAGGGCGCCGGGGGATGGGCTGCCCCTGGCCAGGTCTGAGGGACCGACCCAGCTCGGGGCTGTCGGGGGCAGAGAGAGAACCCCCCTCCGCCCTTTCCCTTCAGGTTCTTAGGGCTGGCCAAATCCTTCCCAAGACAGCTTGTCTGGAGAAAATCAGACCCAGCTGAAGAACATGTGTCCATGGGGGAAACCCGGGAAACTGAGTCTCCCCACACAATAGCAGAGATTCTCATCTTGCATCCTCTCCTGAGCTAATGACAAAGGTGGATGTCCCGGGTGGGTGGGCCTGTGGAATGGGAGAGGGGAGGAAGTCTATTGTCATGCAGAGGGACATGGAAAGACTTGTCTGAAGCTTATCCCCTGCACTGGGGTCAGGTCGGGAAGGGACGGCACAGAGGTGAGCAGGAACCAACCGGCCTCTCTGTGGTGGGGCTGGCCCCGGGGCAGGCGTGGGGGTGATGGCTGGAAGTGGGATGGCGCGTGAGTTGGCACCAGCCAGCGGTGGAGGCAGAGACTCAGAGGTCAGGGATCTCTCTCTCTGTCTCTGTCTCTCTCTCTCTCCCTCAGGGAGCTGAGGAGAGTAAGGTGGCGCCCCCTGCCCACCTCGCCTACCTCTCCATGGGCCCTTCTTTCTCTGGCCGCTCCGGGAGCCCTGCGGGCTTGGGTTCAAGCCCCCACACACCGCACAGGCCAAGGGCGCATGCGCGACCGCCGGGGCCTAGGGCTGGCCTCGGGGGGCGGGGGGGTCCTCAGTGAAGGCCCCGCCCTCCCTCCAGGCTCTGACCCAGCTGCAGCTCTTCCATCGCCGCCCTTCTGGACTCGGCTTCAGCTGTCTCCCTCCCCTCCCCCACTCCCACTCAGCTTGCAGGCCGCTTCCCTGCCTTGAAAGCATTGCTCTGGCCCTGAGGGCCACAGACCTACTGGGCTTCAAGCTCAAGGCTCTGCCTGGGCCTGCTGCTTCGGCCAGGGGCTCATTTATTCCTGGAAAGACAAAGCCATGGCCTCACCCCACGCCTGCACTTTGCCACGGCAGGCAGCCCAGATGTAGGAAAGGCTGTGTGGAGTCAGAAGTGCCGAGACAGGCAGATGGCACCAGAGGGTTTGGGGGCCAGGGCGCAAGTGGGCTAGCCCCTCCTCCCGGGAGTCGGGGAGGCCCGGCCTTCCTAGTGCCCAGGCCACGGCTCCGGGGAGAAACCCGCCATGGAGGGCACGCGGGAGGCCCTCTGCCTGAGGTGGCAGGTGTCACGCCAGGGCCACTGCAAGCCTGGCTCGGCTTGCCTGCTTTCTCCAAAGGAGGCTGGCCGACCAGCCGAACCTGGCACCTGGGCCAGGCCCCTTCCAAGGGGACGAGTTCCAGAGGATAGAGCCCTGGGGGCGGCTGCCAAGTCTCCTGGGGCGTGTGCTGGGCCCCCGTCAGAGGAGGAAGCAGCCTGGTAAACGGTGTGCCAGGCCTGAGATCTGGAGGCCTCCCACACCCGGGTCCCTGTCCTGCCCAGGCCCCCCGAGGGAGGACGATGGTCGGGCAGTGGCGAGCGGGGTGGGGCTGGCGCCGAGCCTGCCCTTGGATGCCCCGGGGAAGGGCGCCGGGGGATGGGCTGCCCCTGGCCAGGTCTGAGGGACCGACCCAGCTCGGGGCTGTCGGGGGCAGAGAGAGAACCCCCCTCCGCCCTTTCCCTTCAGGTTCTTAGGGCTGGCCAAATCCTTCGCAAGACAGCTTGTCTGGAGAAAATCAGACCCAGCTGAAGAACATGTGTCCATGGGGGAAACCCGGGAAACTGAGTCTCCCCACACAATAGCAGAGATTCTCATCTTGCATCCTCTCCTGAGCTAATGACAAAGGTGGATGTCCCGGGTGGGTGGGCCTGTGGAATGGGAGAGGGGAGGAAGTCTATTGTCATGCAGAGGGACATGGAAAGACTTGTCTGAAGCTTATCCCCTGCACTGGGGTCAGGTCGGGAAGGGACGGCACAGAGGTGAGCAGGAACCAACCGGCCTCTCTGTGGTGGGGCTGGCCCCGGGGCAGGCGTGGGGGTGATGGCTGGAAGTGGGATGGCGCGTGAGTTGGCACCAGCCAGCGGTGGAGGCAGAGACTCAGAGGTCAGGGATCTCTCTCTCTGTCTCTGTCTCTCTCTCTCTCCCTCAGGGAGCTGAGGAGAGTAAGGTGGCGCCCCCTGCCCACCTCGCCTACCTCTCCATGGGCCCTTCTTTCTCTTGCCGCTCCGGGAGCCCTGCGGGCTTGGGTTCAAGCCCCCACACACCGCACAGGCCAAGGGCGCATGCGCGACCGCCGGGGCCTAGGGCTGGCCTCGGGGGGCGGGGGGGTCCTCAGTGAAGGCCCCGCCCTCCCTCCAGGCTCTGACCCAGCTGCAGCTCTTCCATCGCCGCCCTTCTGGACTCGGCTTCAGCTGTCTCCCTCCCCTCCCCCACTCCCACTCAGCTTGCAGGCCGCTTCCCTGCCTTGAAAGCATTGCTCTGGCCCTGAGGGCCACAGACCTACTGGGCTTCAAGCTCAAGGCTCTGCCTGGGCCTGCTGCTTCGGCCAGGGGCTCATTTTTTCCTGGAAAGACAAAGCCATGGCCTCACCCCACGCCTGCACTTTGCCACGGCAGGCAGCCCAGATGTAGGAAAGGCTCTGTGGAGTCAGAAGTGCCGAGACAGGCAGATGGCACCAGAGGGTTTGGGGGCCAGGGCGCAAGTGGGCTAGCCCCTCCTCCCGGGAGTCGGGGAGGCCCGGCCTTCCTAGTGCCCAGGCCACGGCTCCGGGGAGAAACCCGCCATGGAGGGCACGCGGGAGGCCCTCTGCCTGAGGTGGCAGGTGTCACGCCAGGGCCACTGCAAGCCTGGCTCGGCTTGCCTGCTTTCTCCAAAGGAGGCTGGCCGACCAGCCGAACCTGGCACCTGGGCCAGGCCCCTTCCAAGGGGACGAGTTCCAGAGGATAGAGCCCTGGGGGCGGCTGCCAAGTCTCCTGGGGCGTGTGCTGGGCCCCCGTCAGAGGAGGAAGCAGCCTGGTAAACGGTGTGCCAGGCCTGAGATCTGGAGGCCTCCCACACCCGGGGCCCTGTCCTGCCCAGGCCCCCCGAGGGAGGACGATGGTCGGGCAGTGGCGAGCGGGGTGGGGCTGGCTCCGAGCCTGCCCTTGGATGCCCCGGGGAAGGGCGCCGGGGGATGGGCTGCCCCTGGCCAGGTCTGAGGGACCGACCCAGCTCGGGGCTGTCGGGGGCAGAGAGAGAACCCCCCTCCGCCCTTTCCCTTCAGGTTCTTAGGGCTGGCCAAATCCTTCGCAAGACAGCTTGTCTGGAGAAAATCAGACCCAGCTGAAGAACATGTGTCCATGGGGGAAACCCGGGAAACTGAGTCTCCCCACACAATAGCAGAGATTCTCATCTTGCATCCTCTCCTGAGCTAATGACAAAGGTGGATGTCCCGGGTGGGTGGGCCTGTGGAATGGGAGAGGGGAGGAAGTCTATTGTCATGCAGAGGGACATGGAAAGACTTGTCTGAAGCTTATCCCCTGCACTGGGGTCAGGTCGGGAAGGGACGGCACAGAGGTGAGCAGGAACCAACCGGCCTCTCTGTGGTGGGGCTGGCCCCGGGGCAGGCGTGGGGGTGATGGCTGGAAGTGGGATGGCGCGTGAGTTGGCACCAGCCAGCGGTGGAGGCAGAGACTCAGAGGTCAGGGATCTCTCTCTCTGTCTCTGTCTCTCTCTCTCTCCCTCAGGGAGCTGAGGAGAGTAAGGTGGCGCCCCCTGCCCACCTCGCCTACCTCTCCATGGGCCCTTCTTTCTCTGGCCGCTCCGGGAGCCCTGCGGGCTTGGGTTCAAGCCCCCACACACCGCACAGGCCAAGGGCGCATGCGCGACCGCCGGGGCCTAGGGCTGGCCTCGGGGGGCGGGGGGGTCCTCAGTGAAGGCCCCGCCCTCCCTCCAGGCTCTGACCCAGCTGCAGCTCTTCCATCACCGCCCTTCTGGACTCGGCTTCAGCTGTCTCCCTCCCCTCCCCCACTCCCACTCAGCTTGCAGGCCGCTTCCCTGCCTTGAAAGCATTGCTCTGGCCCTGAGGGCCACAGACCTACTGGGCTTCAAGCTCAAGGCTCTGCCTGGGCCTGCTGCTTCGGCCAGGGGCTCATTTTTTCCTGGAAAGACAAAGCCATGGCCTCACCCCACGCCTGCACTTTGCCACGGCAGGCAGCCCAGATGTAGGAAAGGCTCTGTGGAGTCAGAAGTGCCGAGACAGGCAGATGGCACCAGAGGGTTTGGGGGCCAGGGCGCAACTGGGCTAGCCCCTCCTCCCGGGATTCGGGGAGGCCCGGCCTTCCTAGTGCCCAGGCCACGGCTCCGGGGAGAAACCCGCCATGGAGGGCACGCGGGAGGCCCTCTGCCTGAGGTGGCAGGTGTCACGCCAGGGCCACTGCAAGCCTGGCTCGGCTTGCCTGCTTTCTCCAAAGGAGGCTGGCCGACCAGCCGAACCTGGCACCTGGGCCAGGCCCCTTCCAAGGGGACGAGTTCCAGAGGCTAGAGTCCTGGGGGCGGCTGCCAAGTCTCCTGGGGCGTGTGCTGGGCCCCCGTCAGAGGAGGAAGCAGCCTGGTAAACGGTGTGCCAGGCCTGAGATCTGGAGGCCTCCCACAGCCGGGTCCCTGTCCTGCCCAGGCCCCCCGAGGGAGGACGATGGTCGGGCAGTGGCGAGCGGGGTGGGGCTGGCGCCGAGCCTGCCCTTGGATGCCCCGGGGAAGGGCGCCGGGGGATGGGCTGCCCCTGGCCAGGTCTGAGGGACCGACCCAGCTCGGGGCTGTCGGGGGCAGAGAGAGAACCCCCCTCCGCCCTTTCCCTTCAGGTTCTTAGGGCTGGCCAAATCCTTCGCAAGACAGCTTGTCTGGAGAAAATCAGACCCAGCTGAAGAACATGTGTCCATGGGGGAAACCCGGGAAACTGAGTCTCCCCACACAATAGCAGAGATTCTCATCTTGCATCCTCTCCTGAGCTAATGACAAAGGTGGATGTCCCGGGTGGGTGGGCCTGTGGAATGGGAGAGGGGAGGAAGTCTATTGTCATGCAGAGGGACATGGAAAGACTTGTCTGAAGCTTATCCCCTGCACTGGGGTCAGGTCGGGAAGGGACGGCACAGAGGTGAGCAGGAACCAACCGGCCTCTCTGTGGTGGGGCTGGCCCCGGGGCAGGCGTGGGGGTGATGGCTGGAAGTGGGATGGCGCGTGAGTTGGCACCAGCCAGCGGTGGAGGCAGAGACTCAGAGGTCAGGGATCTCTCTCTCTGTCTCTGTCTCTGTCTCTCTCCCTCAGGGAGCTGAGGAGAGTAAGGTGGCGCCCCCTGCCCACCTCGCCTACCTCTCCATGGGCCCTTCTTTCTCTGGCCGCTCCGGGAGCCCTGCGGGCTTGGGTTCAAGCCCCCACACACCGCACAGGCCAAGGGCGCATGCGCGACCGCCGGGGCCTAGGGCTGGCCTCGGGGGGCGGGGGGGTCCTCAGTGAAGGCCCCGCCCTCCCTCCAGGCTCTGACCCAGCTGCAGCTCTTCCATCGCCGCCCTTCTGGACTCGGCTTCAGCTGTCTCCCTCCCCTCCCCCACTCCCACTCAGCTTGCAGGCCGCTTCCCTGCCTTGAAAGCATTGCTCTGGCCCTGAGGGCCACAGACCTACTGGGCTTCAAGCTCAAGGCTCTGGCTGGGCCTGCTGCTTCGGCCAGGGGCTCATTTTTTCCTGGAAAGACAAAGCCATGGCCTCACCCCACGCCTGCACTTTGCCACGGCAGGCAGCCCAGATGTAGGAAAGGCTCTGTGGAGTCAGAAGTGCCGAGACAGGCAGATGGCACCAGAGGGTTTGGGGGCCAGGGCGCAAGTGGGCTAGCCCCTCCTCCCGGGAGTCGGGGAGGCCCGGCCTTCCTAGTGCCCAGGCCACGGCTCCGGGGAGAAACCCGCCATGGAGGGCACGCGGGAGGCCCTCTGCCTGAGGTGGCAGGTGTCACGCCAGGGCCACTGCAAGCCTGGCTCGGCTTGCCTGCTTTCTCCAAAGGAGGCTGGCCGACCAGCCGAACCTGGCACCTGGGCCAGGCCCCTTCCAAGGGGACGAGTTCCAGAGGCTAGAGTCCTGGGGGCGGCTGCAAAGTCTCCTGGGGCGTGTGCTGGGCCCCCGTCAGAGGAGGAAGCAGCCTGGTAAACGGTGTGCCAGGCCTGAGATCTGGAGGCCTCCCACAGCCGGGTCCCTGTCCTGCCCAGGCCCCCCGAGGGAGGACGATGGTCGGGCAGTGGCGAGCGGGGTGGGGCTGGCGCCGAGCCTGCCCTTGGATGCCCCGGGGAAGGGCGCCGGGGGATGGGCTGCCCCTGGCCAGGTCTGAGGGACCGACCCAGCTCGGGGCTGTCGGGGGCAGAGAGAGAACCCCCCTCCGCCCTTTCCCTTCAGGTTCTTAGGGCTGGCCAAATCCTTCCCAAGACAGCTTGTCTGGAGAAAATCAGACCCAGCTGAAGAACATGTGTCCATGGGGGAAACCCGGGAAACTGAGTCTCCCCACACAATAGCAGAGATTCTCATCTTGCATCCTCTCCTGAGCTAATGACAAAGGTGGATGTCCCGGGTGGGTGGGCCTGTGGAATGGGAGAGGGGAGGAAGTCTATTGTCATGCAGAGGGACATGGAAAGACTTGTCTGAAGCTTATCCCCTGCACTGGGGTCAGGTCGGGAAGGGACGGCACAGAGGTGAGCAGGAACCAACCGGCCTCTCTGTGGTGGGGCTGGCCCCGGGGCAGGCGTGGGGGTGATGGCTGGAAGTGGGATGGCGCGTGAGTTGGCACCAGCCAGCGGTGGAGGCAGAGACTCAGAGGTCAGGGATCTCTCTCTCTGTCTCTGTCTCTGTCTCTCTCCCTCAGGGAGCTGAGGAGAGTAAGGTGGCGCCCCCTGCCCACCTCGCCTACCTCTCCATGGGCCCTTCTTTCTCTGGCCGCTCCGGGAGCCCTGCGGGCTTGGGTTCAAGCCCCCACACACCGCACAGGCCAAGGGCGCATGCGCGACCGCCGGGGCCTAGGGCTGGCCTCGGGGGGCGGGGGGGTCCTCAGTGAAGGCCCCGCCCTCCCTCCAGGCTCTGACCCAGCTGCAGCTCTTCCATCGCCGCCCTTCTGGACTCGGCTTCAGCTGTCTCCCTCCCCTCCCCCACTCCCACTCAGCTTGCAGGCCGCTTCCCTGCCTTGAAAGCATTGCTCTGGCCCTGAGGGCCACAGACCTACTGGGCTTCAAGCTCAAGGCTCTGGCTGGGCCTGCTGCTTCGGCCAGGGGCTCATTTTTTCCTGGAAAGACAAAGCCATGGCCTCACCCCACGCCTGCACTTTGCCACGGCAGGCAGCCCAGATGTAGGAAAGGCTCTGTGGAGTCAGAAGTGCCGAGACAGGCAGATGGCACCAGAGGGTTTGGGGGCCAGGGCGCAAGTGGGCTAGCCCCTCCTCCCGGGAGTCGGGGAGGCCCGGCCTTCCTAGTGCCCAGGCCACGGCTCCGGGGAGAAACCCGCCATGGAGGGCACGCGGGAGGCCCTCTGCCTGAGGTGGCAGGTGTCACGCCAGGGCCACTGCAAGCCTGGCTCGGCTTGCCTGCTTTCTCCAAAGGAGGCTGGCCGACCAGCCGAACCTGGCACCTGGGCCAGGCCCCTTCCAAGGGGACGAGTTCCAGAGGCTAGAGCCCTGGGGGCGGCTGCCAAGTCTCCTGGGGCGTGTGCTGGGCCCCCGTCAGAGGAGGAAGCAGCCTGGTAAACGGTGTGCCAGGCCTGAGATCTGGAGGCCTCCCACACCCGGGGCCCTGTCCTGCCCAGGCCCCCCGAGGGAGGACGATGGTCGGGCAGTGGCGAGCGGGGTGGGGCTGGCGCCGAGCCTGCCCTTGGATGCCCCGGGGAAGGGCGCCGGGGGATGGGCTGCCCCTGGCCAGGTCTGAGGGACCGACCCAGCTCGGGGCTGTCGGGGGCAGAGAGAGAACCCCCCTCCGCCCTTTCCCTTCAGGTTCTTAGGGCTGGCCAAATCCTTCGCAAGACAGCTTGTCTGGAGAAAATCAGACCCAGCTGAAGAACATGTGTCCATGGGGGAAACCCGGGAAACTGAGTCTCCCCACACAATAGCAGAGATTCTCATCTTGCATCCTCTCCTGAGCTAATGACAAAGGTGGATGTCCCGGGTGGGTGGGCCTGTGGAATGGGAGAGGGGAGGAAGTCTATTGTCATGCAGAGGGACATGGAAAGACTTGTCTGAAGCTTATCCCCTGCACTGGGGTCAGGTCAGGAAGGGATGGCACAGAGGTGAGCAGGAACCAACCGGCCTCTCTGTGGTGGGGCTGGCCCCGGGGCAGGCGTGGGGGTGATGGCTGGAAGTGGGATGGCGCGTGAGTTGGCACCAGCCAGCGGTGGAGGCAGAGACTCAGAGGTCAGGGATCTCTCTCTCTGTCTCTGTCTCTGTCTCTCTCCCTCAGGGAGCTGAGGAGAGTAAGGTGGCGCCCCCTGCCCACCTCGCCTACCTCTCCATGGGCCCTTCTTTCTCTGGCCGCTCCGGGAGCCCTGCGGGCTTGGGTTCAAGCCCCCACACACCACACAGTCCAAGGGCGCATGCGCGACCGCCGGGGCCTAGGGCTGGCCTCGGGGGGCGGGGGGGTCCTCAGTGAAGGCCCCGCCCTCCCTCCAGGCTCTGACCCAGCTGCAGCTCTTCCATCGCCGCCCTTCTGGACTCGGCTTCAGCTGTCTCCCTCCCCTCCCCCACTCCCACTCAGCTTGCAGGCCGCTTCCCTGCCTTGAAAGCATTGCTCTGGCCCTGAGGGCCACAGACCTACTGGGCTTCAAGCTCAAGGCTCTGCCTGGGCCTGCTGCTTCGGCCAGGGGCTCATTTTTTCCTGGAAAGACAAAGCCATGGCCTCACCCCACGCCTGCACTTTGCCACGGCAGGCAGCCCAGATGTAGGAAAGGCTGTGTGGAGTCAGAAGTGCCGAGACAGGCAGATGGCACCAGAGGGTTTGGGGGCCAGGGCGCAAGTGTGCTAGCCCCTCCTCCCGGGAGTCGGGGAGGCCCGGCCTTCCTAGTGCCCAGGCCACGGCTCCGGGGAGAAACCCGCCATGGAGGGCACGCGGGAGGCCCTCTGCCTGAGGTGGCAGGTGTCACGCCAGGGCCACTGCAAGCCTGGCTCGGCTTGCCTGCTTTCTCCAAAGGAGGCTGGCCGACCAGCCGAACCTGGCACCTGGGCCAGGCCCCTTCCAAGGGGACGAGTTCCAGAGGATAGAGCCCTGGGGGCGGCTGCCAAGTCTCCTGGGGCGTGTGCTGGGCCCCCGTCAGAGGAGGAAGCAGCCTGGTAAACGGTGTGCCAGGCCTGAGATCTGGAGGCCTCCCACACCCGGGGCCCTGTCCTGCCCAGGCCCCCCGAGGGAGGACGATGGTCGGGCAGTGGCGAGCGGGGTGGGGCTGGCGCCGAGCCTGCCCTTGGATGCCCCGGGGAAGGGCGCCGGGGGATGGGCTGCCCCTGGCCAGGTCTGAGGGACCGACCCAGCTCGGGGCTGTCGGGGGCAGAGAGAGAACCCCCCTCCGCCCTTTCCCTTCAGGTTCTTAGGGCTGGCCAAATCCTTCGCAAGACAGCTTGTCTGGAGAAAATCAGACCCAGCTGAAGAACATGTGTCCATGGGGGAAACCCGGGAAACTGAGTCTCCCCACACAATAGCAGAGATTCTCATCTTGCATCCTCTCCTGAGCTAATGACAAAGGTGGATGTCCCGGGTGGGTGGGCCTGTGGAATGGGAGAGGGGAGGAAGTCTATTGTCATGCAGAGGGACATGGAAAGACTTGTCTGAAGCTTATCCCCTGCACTGGGGTCAGGTCGGGAAGGGACGGCACAGAGGTGAGCAGGAACCAACCGGCCTCTCTGTGGTGGGGCTGGCCCCGGGGCAGGCGTGGGGGTGATGGCTGGAAGTGGGATGGCGCGTGAGTTGGCACCAGCCAGCGGTGGAGGCAGAGACTCAGAGGTCAGGGATCTCTCTCTCTGTCTCTGTCTCTGTCTCTCTCCCTCAGGGAGCTGAGGAGAGTAAGGTGGCGCCCCCTGCCCACCTCGCCTACCTCTCCATGGGCCCTTCTTTCTCTGGCCGCTCCGGGAGCCCTGCGGGCTTGGGTTCAAGCCCCCACACACCGCACAGGCCAAGGGCGCATGCGCGACCGCCGGGGCCTAGGGCTGGCCTCGGGGGGCGGGGGGGTCCTCAGTGAAGGCCCCGCCCTCCCTCCAGGCTCTGACCCAGCTGCAGCTCTTCCATCGCCGCCCTTCTGGACTCGGCTTCAGCTGTCTCCCTCCCCTCCCCCACTCCCACTCAGCTTGCAGGCCGCTTCCCTGCCTTGAAAGCATTGCTCTGGCCCTGAGGGCCACAGACCTACTGGGCTTCAAGCTCAAGGCTCTGGCTGGGCCTGCTGCTTCGGCCAGGGGCTCATTTTTTCCTGGAAAGACAAAGCCATGGCCTCACCCCACGCCTGCACTTTGCCACGGCAGGCAGCCCAGATGTAGGAAAGGCTCTGTGGAGTCAGAAGTGCCGAGACAGGCAGATGGCACCAGAGGGTTTGGGGGCCAGGGCGCAAGTGGGCTAGCCCCTCCTCCCGGGAGTCGGGGAGGCCCGGCCTTCCTAGTGCCCAGGCCACGGCTCCGGGGAGAAACCCGCCATGGAGGGCACGCGGGAGGCCCTCTGCCTGAGGTGGCAGGTGTCACGCCAGGGCCACTGCAAGCCTGGCTCGGCTTGCCTGCTTTCTCCAAAGGAGGCTGGCCGACCAGCCGAACCTGGCACCTGGGCCAGGCCCCTTCCAAGGGGACGAGTTCCAGAGGCTAGAGTCCTGGGGGCGGCTGCCAAGTCTCCTGGGGCGTGTGCTGGGCCCCCGTCAGAGGAGGAAGCAGCCTGGTAAACGGTGTGCCAGGCCTGAGATCTGGAGGCCTCCCACAGCCGGGTCCCTGTCCTGCCCAGGCCCCCCGAGGGAGGACGATGGTCGGGCAGTGGCGAGCGGGGTGGGGCTGGCGCCGAGCCTGCCCTTGGATGCCCCGGGGAAGGGCGCCGGGGGATGGGCTGCCCCTGGCCAGGTCTGAGGGACCGACCCAGCTCGGGGCTGTCGGGGGCAGAGAGAGAACCCCCCTCCGCCCTTTCCCTTCAGGTTCTTAGGGCTGGCCAAATCCTTCGCAAGACAGCTTGTCTGGAGAAAATCAGACCCAGCTGAAGAACATGTGTCCATGGGGGAAACCCGGGAAACTGAGTCTCCCCACACAATAGCAGAGATTCTCATCTTGCATCCTCTCCTGAGCTAATGACAAAGGTGGATGTCCCGGGTGGGTGGGCCTGTGGAATGGGAGAGGGGAGGAAGTCTATTGTCATGCAGAGGGACATGGAAAGACTTGTCTGAAGCTTATCCCCTGCACTGGGGTCAGGTCGGGAAGGGACGGCACAGAGGTGAGCAGGAACCAACCGGCCTCTCTGTGGTGGGGCTGGCCCCGGGGCAGGCGTGGGGGTGATGGCTGGAAGTGGGATGGCGCGTGAGTTGGCACCAGCCAGCGGTGGAGGCAGAGACTCAGAGGTCAGGGATCTCTCTCTCTGTCTCTGTCTCTGTCTCTCTCCCTCAGGGAGCTGAGGAGAGTAAGGTGGCGCCCCCTGCCCACCTCGCCTACCTCTCCATGGGCCCTTCTTTCTCTGGCCGCTCCGGGAGCCCTGCGGGCTTGGGTTCAAGCCCCCACACACCGCACAGGCCAAGGGCGCATGCGCGACCGCCGGGGCCTAGGGCTGGCCTCGGGGGGCGGGGGGGTCCTCAGTGAAGGCCCCGCCCTCCCTCCAGGCTCTGACCCAGCTGCAGCTCTTCCATCGCCGCCCTTCTGGACTCGGCTTCAGCTGTCTCCCTCCCCTCCCCCACTCCCACTCAGCTTGCAGGCCGCTTCCCTGCCTTGAAAGCATTGCTCTGGCCCTGAGGGCCACAGACCTACTGGGCTTCAAGCTCAAGGCTCTGGCTGGGCCTGCTGCTTCGGCCAGGGGCTCATTTTTTCCTGGAAAGACAAAGCCATGGCCTCACCCCACGCCTGCACTTTGCCACGGCAGGCAGCCCAGATGTAGGAAAGGCTCTGTGGAGTCAGAAGTGCCGAGACAGGCAGATGGCACCAGAGGGTTTGGGGGCCAGGGCGCAAGTGGGCTAGCCCCTCCTCCCGGGAGTCGGGGAGGCCCGGCCTTCCTAGTGCCCAGGCCACGGCTCCGGGGAGAAACCCGCCATGGAGGGCACGCGGGAGGCCCTCTGCCTGAGGTGGCAGGTGTCACGCCAGGGCCACTGCAAGCCTGGCTCGGCTTGCCTGCTTTCTCCAAAGGAGGCTGGCCGACCAGCCGAACCTGGCACCTGGGCCAGGCCCCTTCCAAGGGGACGAGTTCCAGAGGCTAGAGCCCTGGGGGCGGCTGCCAAGTCTCCTGGGGCGTGTGCTGGGCCCCCGTCAGAGGAGGAAGCAGCCTGGTAAACGGTGTGCCAGGCCTGAGATCTGGAGGCCTCCCACACCCGGGGCCCTGTCCTGCCCAGGCCCCCCGAGGGAGGACGATGGTCGGGCAGTGGCGAGCGGGGTGGGGCTGGCGCCGAGCCTGCCCTTGGATGCCCCGGGGAAGGGCGCCGGGGGATGGGCTGCCCCTGGCCAGGTCTGAGGGACCGACCCAGCTCGGGGCTGTCGGGGGCAGAGAGAGAACCCCCCTCCGCCCTTTCCCTTCAGGTTCTTAGGGCTGGCCAAATCCTTCGCAAGACAGCTTGTCTGGAGAAAATCAGACCCAGCTGAAGAACATGTGTCCATGGGGGAAACCCGGGAAACTGAGTCTCCCCACACAATAGCAGAGATTCTCATCTTGCATCCTCTCCTGAGCTAATGACAAAGGTGGATGTCCCGGGTGGGTGGGCCTGTGGAATGGGAGAGGGGAGGAAGTCTATTGTCATGCAGAGGGACATGGAAAGACTTGTCTGAAGCTTATCCCCTGCACTGGGGTCAGGTCAGGAAGGGATGGCACAGAGGTGAGCAGGAACCAACCGGCCTCTCTGTGGTGGGGCTGGCCCCGGGGCAGGCGTGGGGGTGATGGCTGGAAGTGGGATGGCGCGTGAGTTGGCACCAGCCAGCGGTGGAGGCAGAGACTCAGAGGTCAGGGATCTCTCTCTCTGTCTCTGTCTCTGTCTCTCTCCCTCAGGGAGCTGAGGAGAGTAAGGTGGCGCCCCCTGCCCACCTCGCCTACCTCTCCATGGGCCCTTCTTTCTCTGGCCGCTCCGGGAGCCCTGCGGGCTTGGGTTCAAGCCCCCACACACCACACAGTCCAAGGGCGCATGCGCGACCGCCGGGGCCTAGGGCTGGCCTCGGGGGGCGGGGGGGTCCTCAGTGAAGGCCCCGCCCTCCCTCCAGGCTCTGACCCAGCTGCAGCTCTTCCATCGCCGCCCTTCTGGACTCGGCTTCAGCTGTCTCCCTCCCCTCCCCCACTCCCACTCAGCTTGCAGGCCGCTTCCCTGCCTTGAAAGCATTGCTCTGGCCCTGAGGGCCACAGACCTACTGGGCTTCAAGCTCAAGGCTCTGCCTGGGCCTGCTGCTTCGGCCAGGGGCTCATTTTTTCCTGGAAAGACAAAGCCATGGCCTCACCCCACGCCTGCACTTTGCCACGGCAGGCAGCCCAGATGTAGGAAAGGCTGTGTGGAGTCAGAAGTGCCGAGACAGGCAGATGGCACCAGAGGGTTTGGGGGCCAGGGCGCAAGTGGGCTAGCCCCTCCTCCCGGGAGTCGGGGAGGCCCGGCCTTCCTAGTGCCCAGGCCACGGCTCCGGGGAGAAACCCGCCATGGAGGGCACGCGGGAGGCCCTCTGCCTGAGGTGGCAGGTGTCACGCCAGGGCCACTGCAAGCCTGGCTCGGCTTGCCTGCTTTCTCCAAAGGAGGCTGGCCGACCAGCCGAACCTGGCACCTGGGCCAGGCCCCTTCCAAGGGGACGAGTTCCAGAGGATAGAGCCCTGGGGGCGGCTGCCAAGTCTCCTGGGGCGTGTGCTGGGCCCCCGTCAGAGGAGGAAGCAGCCTGGTAAACGGTGTGCCAGGCCTGAGATCTGGAGGCCTCCCACACCCGGGGCCCTGTCCTGCCCAGGCCCCCCCGAGGGAGGACGATGGTCGGGCAGTGGCGAGCGGGGTGGGGCTGGCGCCGAGCCTGCCCTTGGATGCCCCGGGGAAGGGCGCCGGGGGATGGGCTGCCCCTGGCCAGGTCTGAGGGACCGACCCAGCTCGGGGCTGTCGGGGGCAGAGAGAGAACCCCCCTCCGCCCTTTCCCTTCAGGTTCTTAGGGCTGGCCAAATCCTTCGCAAGACAGCTTGTCTGGAGAAAATCAGACCCAGCTGAAGAACATGTGTCCATGGGGGAAACCCGGGAAACTGAGTCTCCCCACACAATAGCAGAGATTCTCATCTTGCATCCTCTCCTGAGCTAATGACAAAGGTGGATGTCCCGGGTGGGTGGGCCTGTGGAATGGGAGAGGGGAGGAAGTCTATTGTCATGCAGAGGGACATGGAAAGACTTGTCTGAAGCTTATCCCCTGCACTGGGGTCAGGTCGGGAAGGGACGGCACAGAGGTGAGCAGGAACCAACCGGCCTCTCTGTGGTGGGGCTGGCCCCGGGGCAGGCGTGGGGGTGATGGCTGGAAGTGGGATGGCGCGTGAGTTGGCACCAGCCAGCGGTGGAGGCAGAGACTCAGAGGTCAGGGATCTCTCTCTCTGTCTCTGTCTCTGTCTCTCTCCCTCAGGGAGCTGAGGAGAGTAAGGTGGCGCCCCCTGCCCACCTCGCCTACCTCTCCATGGGCCCTTCTTTCTCTGGCCGCTCCGGGAGCCCTGCGGGCTTGGGTTCAAGCCCCCACACACCGCACAGGCCAAGGGCGCATGCGCGACCGCCGGGGCCTAGGGCTGGCCTCGGGGGGCGGGGGGGTCCTCAGTGAAGGCCCCGCCCTCCCTCCAGGCTCTGACCCAGCTGCAGCTCTTCCATCGCCGCCCTTCTGGACTCGGCTTCAGCTGTCTCCCTCCCCTCCCCCACTCCCACTCAGCTTGCAGGCCGCTTCCCTGCCTTGAAAGCATTGCTCTGGCCCTGAGGGCCACAGACCTACTGGGCTTCAAGCTCAAGGCTCTGCCTGGGCCTGCTGCTTCGGCCAGGGGCTCATTTTTTCCTGGAAAGACAAAGCCATGGCCTCACCCCACGCCTGCACTTTGCCACGGCAGGCAGCCCAGATGTAGGAAAGGCTCTGTGGAGTCAGAAGTGCCGAGACAGGCAGATGGCACCAGAGGGTTTGGGGGCCAGGGCGCAAGTGGGCTAGCCCCTCCTCCCGGGAGTCGGGGAGGCCCGGCCTTCCTAGTGCCCAGGCCACGGCTCCGGGGAGAAACCCGCCATGGAGGGCACGCGGGAGGCCCTCTGCCTGAGGTGGCAGGTGTCACGCCAGGGCCACTGCAAGCCTGGCTCGGCTTGCCTGCTTTCTCCAAAGGAGGCTGGCCGACCAGCCGAACCTGGCACCTGGGCCAGGCCCCTTCCAAGGGGACGAGTTCCAGAGGATAGAGCCCTGGGGGCGGCTGCCAAGTCTCCTGGGGCGTGTGCTGGGCCCCCGTCAGAGGAGGAAGCAGCCTGGTAAACGGTGTGCCAGGCCTGAGATCTGGAGGCCTCCCACACCCGGGGCCCTGTCCTGCCCAGGCCCCCCGAGGGAGGACGATGGTCGGGCAGTGGCGAGCGGGGTGGGGCTGGCGCCGAGCCTGCCCTTGGATGCCCCGGGGAAGGGCGCCGGGGGATGGGCTGCCCCTGGCCAGGTCTGAGGGACCGACCCAGCTCGGGGCTGTCGGGGGCAGAGAGAGAACCCCCCTCCGCCCTTTCCCTTCAGGTTCTTAGGGCTGGCCAAATCCTTCGCAAGACAGCTTGTCTGGAGAAAATCAGACCCAGCTGAAGAACATGTGTCCATGGGGGAAACCCGGGAAACTGAGTCTCCCCACACAATAGCAGAGATTCTCATCTTGCATCCTCTCCTGAGCTAATGACAAAGGTGGATGTCCCGGGTGGGTGGGCCTGTGGAATGGGAGAGGGGAGGAAGTCTATTGTCATGCAGAGGGACATGGAAAGACTTGTCTGAAGCTTATCCCCTGCACTGGGGTCAGGTCGGGAAGGGACGGCACAGAGGTGAGCAGGAACCAACCGGCCTCTCTGTGGTGGGGCTGGCCCCGGGGCAGGCGTGGGGGTGATGGCTGGAAGTGGGATGGCGCGTGAGTTGGCACCAGCCAGCGGTGGAGGCAGAGACTCAGAGGTCAGGGATCTCTCTCTCTGTCTCTGTCTCTGTCTCTCTCCCTCAGGGAGCTGAGGAGAGTAAGGTGGCGCCCCCTGCCCACCTCGCCTACCTCTCCATGGGCCCTTCTTTCTCTGGCCGCTCCGGGAGCCCTGCGGGCTTGGGTTCAAGCCCCCACACACCGCACAGGCCAAGGGCGCATGCGCGACCGCCGGGGCCTAGGGCTGGCCTCGGGGGGCGGGGGGGTCCTCAGTGAAGGCCCCGCCCTCCCTCCAGGCTCTGACCCAGCTGCAGCTCTTCCATCGCCGCCCTTCTGGACTCGGCTTCAGCTGTCTCCCTCCCCTCCCCCACTCCCACTCAGCTTGCAGGCCGCTTCCCTGCCTTGAAAGCATTGCTCTGGCCCTGAGGGCCACAGACCTACTGGGCTTCAAGCTCAAGGCTCTGCCTGGGCCTGCTGCTTCGGCCAGGGGCTCATTTTTTCCTGGAAAGACAAAGCCATGGCCTCACCCCACGCCTGCACTTTGCCACGGCAGGCAGCCCAGATGTAGGAAAGGCTCTGTGGAGTCAGAAGTGCCGAGACAGGCAGATGGCACCAGAGGGTTTGGGGGCCAGGGCGCAAGTGGGCTAGCCCCTCCTCCCGGGAGTCGGGGAGGCCCGGCCTTCCTAGTGCCCAGGCCACGGCTCCGGGGAGAAACCCGCCATGGAGGGCACGCGGGAGGCCCTCTGCCTGAGGTGGCAGGTGTCACGCCAGGGCCACTGCAAGCCTGGCTCGGCTTGCCTGCTTTCTCCAAAGGAGGCTGGCCGACCAGCCGAACCTGGCACCTGGGCCAGGCCCCTTCCAAGGGGACGAGTTCCAGAGGATAGAGCCCTGGGGGCGGCTGCCAAGTCTCCTGGGGCGTGTGCTGGGCCCCCGTCAGAGGAGGAAGCAGCCTGGTAAACGGTGTGCCAGGCCTGAGATCTGGAGGCCTCCCACACCCGGGGCCCTGTCCTGCCCAGGCCCCCCGAGGGAGGACGATGGTCGGGCAGTGGCGAGCGGGGTGGGGCTGGCGCCGAGCCTGCCCTTGGATGCCCCGGGGAAGGGCGCCGGGGGATGGGCTGCCCCTGGCCAGGTCTGAGGGACCGACCCAGCTCGGGGCTGTCGGGGGCAGAGAGAGAACCCCCCTCCGCCCTTTCCCTTCAGGTTCTTAGGGCTGGCCAAATCCTTCGCAAGACAGCTTGTCTGGAGAAAATCAGACCCAGCTGAAGAACATGTGTCCATGGGGGAAACCCGGGAAACTGAGTCTCCCCACACAATAGCAGAGATTCTCATCTTGCATCCTCTCCTGAGCTAATGACAAAGGTGGATGTCCCGGGTGGGTGGGCCTGTGGAATGGGAGAGGGGAGGAAGTCTATTGTCATGCAGAGGGACATGGAAAGACTTGTCTGAAGCTTATCCCCTGCACTGGGGTCAGGTCGGGAAGGGAGGGCACAGAGGTGAGCAGGAACCAACCGGCCTCTCTGTGGTGGGGCTGGCCCCGGGGCAGGCGTGGGGGTGATGGCTGGAAGTGGGATGGCGCGTGAGTTGGCACCAGCCAGCGGTGGAGGCAGAGACTCAGAGGTCAGGGATCTCTCTCTCTGTCTCTGTCTCTGTCTCTCTCCCTCAGGGAGCTGAGGAGAGTAAGGTGGCGCCCCCTGCCCACCTCGCCTACCTCTCCATGGGCCCTTCTTTCTCTGGCCGCTCCGGGAGCCCTGCGGGCTTGGGTTCAAGCCCCCACACACCGCACAGGCCAAGGGCGCATGCGCGACCGCCGGGGCCTAGGGCTGGCCTCGGGGGGCGGGGGGGTCCTCAGTGAAGGCCCCGCCCTCCCTCCAGGCTCTGACCCAGCTGCAGCTCTTCCATCGCCGCCCTTCTGGACTCGGCTTCAGCTGTCTCCCTCCCCTCCCCCACTCCCACTCAGCTTGCAGGCCGCTTCCCTGCCTTGAAAGCATTGCTCTGGCCCTGAGGGCCACAGACCTACTGGGCTTCAAGCTCAAGGCTCTGCCTGGGCCTGCTGCTTCGGCCAGGGGCTCATTTTTTCCTGGAAAGACAAAGCCATGGCCTCACCCCACGCCTGCACTTTGCCACGGCAGGCAGCCCAGATGTAGGAAAGGCTCTGTGGAGTCAGAAGTGCCGAGACAGGCAGATGGCACCAGAGGGTTTGGGGGCCAGGGCGCAAGTGGGCTAGCCCCTCCTCCCGGGAGTCGGGGAGGCCCGGCCTTCCTAGTGCCCAGGCCACGGCTCCGGGGAGAAACCCGCCATGGAGGGCACGCGGGAGGCCCTCTGCCTGAGGTGGCAGGTGTCACGCCAGGGCCACTGCAAGCCTGGCTCGGCTTGCCTGCTTTCTCCAAAGGAGGCTGGCCGACCAGCCGAACCTGGCACCTGGGCCAGGCCCCTTCCAAGGGGACGAGTTCCAGAGGATAGAGCCCTGGGGGCGGCTGCCAAGTCTCCTGGGGCGTGTGCTGGGCCCCCGTCAGAGGAGGAAGCAGCCTGGTAAACGGTGTGCCAGGCCTGAGATCTGGAGGCCTCCCACACCCGGGGCCCTGTCCTGCCCAGGCCCCCCGAGGGAGGACGATGGTCGGGCAGTGGCGAGCGGGGTGGGGCTGGCGCCGAGCCTGCCCTTGGATGCCCCGGGGAAGGGCGCCGGGGGATGGGCTGCCCCTGGCCAGGTCTGAGGGACCGACCCAGCTCGGGGCTGTCGGGGGCAGAGAGAGAACCCCCCTCCGCCCTTTCCCTTCAGGTTCTTAGGGCTGGCCAAATCCTTCGCAAGACAGCTTGTCTGGAGAAAATCAGACCCAGCTGAAGAACATGTGTCCATGGGGGAAACCCGGGAAACTGAGTCTCCCCACACAATAGCAGAGATTCTCATCTTGCATCCTCTCCTGAGCTAATGACAAAGGTGGATGTCCCGGGTGGGTGGGCCTGTGGAATGGGAGAGGGGAGGAAGTCTATTGTCATGCAGAGGGACATGGAAAGACTTGTCTGAAGCTTATCCCCTGCACTGGGGTCAGGTCGGGAAGGGACGGCACAGAGGTGAGCAGGAACCAACCGGCCTCTCTGTGGTGGGGCTGGCCCCGGGGCAGGCGTGGGGGTGATGGCTGGAAGTGGGATGGCGCGTGAGTTGGCACCAGCCAGCGGTGGAGGCAGAGACTCAGAGGTCAGGGATCTCTCTCTCTGTCTCTGTCTCTGTCTCTCTCCCTCAGGGAGCTGAGGAGAGTAAGGTGGCGCCCCCTGCCCACCTCGCCTACCTCTCCATGGGCCCTTCTTTCTCTGGCCGCTCCGGGAGCCCTGCGGGCTTGGGTTCAAGCCCCCACACACCGCACAGGCCAAGGGCGCATGCGCGACCGCCGGGGCCTAGGGCTGGCCTCGGGGGGCGGGGGGGTCCTCAGTGAAGGCCCCGCCCTCCCTCCAGGCTCTGACCCAGCTGCAGCTCTTCCATCGCCGCCCTTCTGGACTCGGCTTCAGCTGTCTCCCTCCCCTCCCCCACTCCCACTCAGCTTGCAGGCCGCTTCCCTGCCTTGAAAGCATTGCTCTGGCCCTGAGGGCCACAGACCTACTGGGCTTCAAGCTCAAGGCTCTGCCTGGGCCTGCTGCTTCGGCCAGGGGCTCATTTTTTCCTGGAAAGACAAAGCCATGGCCTCACCCCACGCCTGCACTTTGCCACGGCAGGCAGCCCAGATGTAGGAAAGGCTCTGTGGAGTCAGAAGTGCCGAGACAGGCAGATGGCACCAGAGGGTTTGGGGGCCAGGGCGCAAGTGGGCTAGCCCCTCCTCCCGGGAGTCGGGGAGGCCCGGCCTTCCTAGTGCCCAGGCCACGGCTCCGGGGAGAAACCCGCCATGGAGGGCACGCGGGAGGCCCTCTGCCTGAGGTGGCAGGTGTCACGCCAGGGCCAGTGCAAGCCTGGCTCGGCTTGCCTGCTTTCTCCAAAGGAGGCTGGCCGACCAGCCGAACCTGGCACCTGGGCCAGGCCCCTTCCAAGGGGACGAGTTCCAGAGGATAGAGCCCTGGGGGCGGCTGCCAAGTCTCCTGGGGCGTGTGCTGGGCCCCCGTCAGAGGAGGAAGCAGCCTGGTAAACGGTGTGCCAGGCCTGAGATCTGGAGGCCTCCCACACCCGGGGCCCTGTCCTGCCCAGGCCCCCCGAGGGAGGACGATGGTCGGGCAGTGGCGAGCGGGGTGGGGCTGGCGCCGAGCCTGCCCTTGGATGCCCCGGGGAAGGGCGCCGGGGGATGGGCTGCCCCTGGCCAGGTCTGAGGGACCGACCCAGCTCGGGGCTGTCGGGGGCAGAGAGAGAACCCCCCTCCGCCCTTTCCCTTCAGGTTCTTAGGGCTGGCCAAATCCTTCGCAAGACAGCTTGTCTGGAGAAAATCAGACCCAGCTGAAGAACATGTGTCCATGGGGGAAACCCGGGAAACTGAGTCTCCCCACACAATAGCAGAGATTCTCATCTTGCATCCTCTCCTGAGCTAATGACAAAGGTGGATGTCCCGGGTGGGTGGGCCTGTGGAATGGGAGAGGGGAGGAAGTCTATTGTCATGCAGAGGGACATGGAAAGACTTGTCTGAAGCTTATCCCCTGCACTGGGGTCAGGTCGGGAAGGGACGGCACAGAGGTGAGCAGGAACCAACCGGCCTCTCTGTGGTGGGGCTGGCCCCGGGGCAGGCGTGGGGGTGATGGCTGGAAGTGGGATGGCGCGTGAGTTGGCACCAGCCAGCGGTGGAGGCAGAGACTCAGAGGTCAGGGATCTCTCTCTCTGTCTCTGTCTCTGTCTCTCTCCCTCAGGGAGCTGAGGAGAGTAAGGTGGCGCCCCCTGCCCACCTCGCCTACCTCTCCATGGGCCCTTCTTTCTCTGGCCGCTCCGGGAGCCCTGCGGGCTTGGGTTCAAGCCCCCACACACCACACAGGCCAAGGGCGCATGCGCGACCGCCGGGGCCTAGGGCTGGCCTCGGGGGGCGGGGGGGTCCTCAGTGAAGGCCCCGCCCTCCCTCCAGGCTCTGACCCAGCTGCAGCTCTTCCATCGCCGCCCTTCTGGACTCGGCTTCAGCTGTCTCCCTCCCCTCCCCCACTCCCACTCAGCTTGCAGGCCGCTTCCCTGCCTTGAAAGCATTGCTCTGGCCCTGAGGGCCACAGACCTACTGGGCTTCAAGCTCAAGGCTCTGCCTGGGCCTGCTGCTTCGGCCAGGGGCTCATTTTTTCCTGGAAAGACAAAGCCATGGCCTCACCCCACGCCTGCACTTTGCCACGGCAGGCAGCCCAGATGTAGGAAAGGCTCTGTGGAGTCAGAAGTGCCGAGACAGGCAGATGGCACCAGAGGGTTTGGGGGCCAGGGCGCAACTGGGCTAGCACCTCCTCCCGGGAGTCGGGGAGGCCCGGCCTTCCTAGTGCCCAGGCCACGGCTCCGGGGAGAAACCCGCCATGGAGGGCACGCGGGAGGCCCTCTGCCTGAGGTGGCAGGTGTCACGCCAGGGCCACTGCAAGCCTGGCTCGGCTTGCCTGCTTTCTCCAAAGGAGGCTGGCCGACCAGCCGAACCTGGCACCTGGGCCAGGCCCCTTCCAAGGGGACGAGTTCCAGAGGCTAGAGCCCTGGGGGCGGCTGCCAAGTCTCCTGGGGCGTGTGCTGGGCCCCCGTCAGAGGAGGAAGCAGCCTGGTAAACGGTGTGCCAGGCCTGAGATCTGGAGGCCTCCCACACCCGGGGCCCTGTCCTGCCCAGGCCCCCCGAGGGAGGACGATGGTCGGGCAGTGGCGAGCGGGGTGGGGCTGGCGCCGAGCCTGCCCTTGGATGCCCCGGGGAAGGGCGCCGGGGGATGGGCTGCCCCTGGCCAGGTCTGAGGGACCGACCCAGCTCGGGGCTGTCGGGGGCAGAGAGAGAACCCCCCTCCGCCCTTTCCCTTCAGGTTCTTAGGGCTGGCCAAATCCTTCGCAAGACAGCTTGTCTGGAGAAAATCAGACCCAGCTGAAGAACATGTGTCCATGGGGGAAACCCGGGAAACTGAGTCTCCCCACACAATAGCAGAGATTCTCATCTTGCATCCTCTCCTGAGCTAATGACAAAGGTGGATGTCCCGGGTGGGTGGGCCTGTGGAATGGGAGAGGGGAGGAAGTCTATTGTCATGCAGAGGGACATGGAAAGACTTGTCTGAAGCTTATCCCCTGCACTGGGGTCAGGTCGGGAAGGGACGGCACAGAGGTGAGCAGGAACCAACCGGCCTCTCTGTGGTGGGGCTGGCCCCGGGGCAGGCGTGGGGGTGATGGCTGGAAGTGGGATGGCGCGTGAGTTGGCACCAGCCAGCGGTGGAGGCAGAGACTCAGAGGTCAGGGATCTCTCTCTCTGTCTCTGTCTCTCTCTCTCTCCCTCAGGGAGCTGAGGAGAGTAAGGTGGCGCCCCCTGCCCACCTCGCCTACCTCTCCATGGGCCCTTCTTTCTCTGGCCGCTCCGGGAGCCCTGCGGGCTTGGGTTCAAGCCCCCACACACCACACAGGCCAAGGGCGCATGCGCGACCGCCGGGGCCTAGGGCTGGCCTCGGGGGGCGGGGGGGTCCTCAGTGAAGGCCCCGCCCTCCCTCCAGGCTCTGACCCAGCTGCAGCTCTTCCATCGCCGCCCTTCTGGACTCGGCTTCAGCTGTCTCCCTCCCCTCCCCCACTCCCACTCAGCTTGCAGGCCGCTTCCCTGCCTTGAAAGCATTGCTCTGGCCCTGAGGGCCACAGACCTACTGGGCTTCAAGCTCAAGGCTCTGCCTGGGCCTGCTGCTTCGGCCAGGGGCTCATTTTTTCCTGGAAAGACAAAGCCATGGCCTCACCCCAAGCCTGCACTTTGCCACGGCAGGCAGCCCAGATGTAGGAAAGGCTCTGTGGAGTCAGAAGTGCCGAGACAGGCAGATGGCACCAGAGGGTTTGTTGGCCAGGGCGCAACTGGGCTAGCCCCTCCTCCCGGGAGTCGGGGAGGCCCGGCCTTCCTAGTGCCCAGGCCACGGCTCCGGGGAGAAACCCGCCATGGAGGGCACGCGGGAGGCCCTCTGCCTGAGGTGGCAGGTGTCACGCCAGGGCCACTGCAAGCCTGGCTCGGCTTGCCTGCTTTCTCCAAAGGAGGCTGGCCGACCAGCCGAACCTGGCACCTGGGCCAGGCCCCTTCCAAGGGGACGAGTTCCAGAGGATAGAGCCCTGGGGGCGGCTGCCAAGTCTCCTGGGGCGTGTGCTGGGCCCCCGTCAGAGGAGGAAGCAGCCTGGTAAACGGTGTGCCAGGCCTGAGATCTGGAGGCCTCCCACACCCGGGTCCCTGTCCTGCCCAGGCCCCCCGAGGGAGGACGATGGTCGGGCAGTGGCGAGCGGGGTGGGGCTGGCGCCGAGCCTGCCCTTGGATGCCCCGGGGAAGGGCGCCGGGGGATGGGCTGCCCCTGGCCAGGTCTGAGGGACCGACCCAGCTCGGGGCTGTCGGGGGCAGAGAGAGAACCCCCCTCCGCCCTTTCCCTTCAGGTTCTTAGGGCTGGCCAAATCCTTCGCAAGACAGCTTGTCTGGAGAAAATCAGACCCAGCTGAAGAACATGTGTCCATGGGGGAAACCCGGGAAACTGAGTCTCCCCACACAATAGCAGAGATTCTCATCTTGCATCCTCTCCTGAGCTAATGACAAAGGTGGATGTCCCGGGTGGGTGGGCCTGTGGAATGGGAGAGGGGAGGAAGTCTATTGTCATGCAGAGGGACATGGAAAGACTTGTCTGAAGCTTATCCCCTGCACTGGGGTCAGGTCGGGAAGGGACGGCACAGAGGTGAGCAGGAACCAACCGGCCTCTCTGTGGTGGGGCTGGCCCCGGGGCAGGCGTGGGGGTGATGGCTGGAAGTGGGATGGCGCGTGAGTTGGCACCAGCCAGCGGTGGAGGCAGAGACTCAGAGGTCAGGGATCTCTCTCTCTGTCTCTGTCTCTCTCTCTCTCCCTCAGGGAGCTGAGGAGAGTAAGGTGGCGCCCCCTGCCCACCTCGCCTACCTCTCCATGGGCCCTTCTTTCTCTGGCCGCTCCGGGAGCCCTGCGGGCTTGGGTTCAAGCCCCCACACACCGCACAGGCCAAGGGCGCATGCGCGACCGCCGGGGCCTAGGGCTGGCCTCGGGGGGCGGGGGGGTCCTCAGTGAAGGCCCCGCCCTCCCTCCAGGCTCTGACCCAGCTGCAGCTCTTCCATCGCCGCCCTTCTGGACTCGGCTTCAGCTGTCTCCCTCCCCTCCCCCACTCCCACTCAGCTTGCAGGCCGCTTCCCTGCCTTGAAAGCATTGCTCTGGCCCTGAGGGCCACAGACCTACTGGGCTTCAAGCTCAAGGCTCTGCCTGGGCCTGCTGCTTCGGCCAGGGGCTCATTTTTTCCTGGAAAGACAAAGCCATGGCCTCACCCCAAGCCTGCACTTTGCCACGGCAGGCAGCCCAGATGTAGGAAAGGCTCTGTGGAGTCAGAAGTGCCGAGACAGGCAGATGGCACCAGAGGGTTTGTTGGCCAGGGCGCAACTGGGCTAGCCCCTCCTCCCGGGAGTCGGGGAGGCCCGGCCTTCCTAGTGCCCAGGCCACGGCTCCGGGGAGAAACCCGCCATGGAGGGCACGCGGGAGGCCCTCTGCCTGAGGTGGCAGGTGTCACGCCAGGGCCACTGCAAGCCTGGCTCGGCTTGCCTGCTTTCTCCAAAGGAGGCTGGCCGACCAGCCGAACCTGGCACCTGGGCCAGGCCCCTTCCAAGGGGACGAGTTCCAGAGGATAGAGCCCTGGGGGCGGCTGCCAAGTCTCCTGGGGCGTGTGCTGGGCCCCCGTCAGAGGAGGAAGCAGCCTGGTAAACGGTGTGCCAGGCCTGAGATCTGGAGGCCTCCCACAGCCGGGTCCCTGTCCTGCCCAGGCCCCCCGAGGGAGGACGATGGTCGGGCAGTGGCGAGCGGGGTGGGGCTGGCGCCGAGCCAGCCCTTGGATGCCCCGGGGAAGGGCGCCGGGGGATGGGCTGCCCCTGGCCAGGTCTGAGGGACCGACCCAGCTCGGGGCTGTCGGGGGCAGAGAGAGAACCCCCCTCCGCCCTTTCCCTTCAGGTTCTTAGGGCTGGCCAAATCCTTCGCAAGACAGCTTGTCTGGAGAAAATCAGACCCAGCTGAAGAACATGTGTCCATGGGGGAAACCCGGGAAACTGAGTCTCCCCACACAATAGCAGAGATTCTCATCTTGCATCCTCTCCTGAGCTAATGACAAAGGTGGATGTCCCGGGTGGGTGGGCCTGTGGAATGGGAGAGGGGAGGAAGTCTATTGTCATGCAGAGGGACATGGAAAGACTTGTCTGAAGCTTATCCCCTGCACTGGGGTCAGGTCGGGAAGGGACGGCACAGAGGTGAGCAGGAACCAACCGGCCTCTCTGTGGTGGGGCTGGCCCCGGGGCAGGCGTGGGGGTGATGGCTGGAAGTGGGATGGCGCGTGAGTTGGCACCAGCCAGCGGTGGAGGCAGAGACTCAGAGGTCAGGGATCTCTCTCTCTGTCTCTGTCTCTGTCTCTCTCCCTCAGGGAGCTGAGGAGAGTAAGGTGGCGCCCCCTGCCCACCTCGCCTACCTCTCCATGGGCCCTTCTTTCTCTGGCCGCTCCGGGAGCCCTGCGGGCTTGGGTTCAAGCCCCCACACACCGCACAGGCCAAGGGCGCATGCGCGACCGCCGGGGCCTAGGGCTGGCCTCGGGGGGCGGGGGGGTCCTCAGTGAAGGCCCCGCCCTCCCTCCAGGCTCTGACCCAGCTGCAGCTCTTCCATCGCCGCCCTTCTGGACTCGGCTTCAGCTGTCTCCCTCCCCTCCCCCACTCCCACTCAGCTTGCAGGCCGCTTCCCTGCCTTGAAAGCATTGCTCTGGCCCTGAGGGCCACAGACCTACTGGGCTTCAAGCTCAAGGCTCTGCCTGGGCCTGCTGCTTCGGCCAGGGGCTCATTTTTTCCTGGAAAGACAAAGCCATGGCCTCACCCCACGCCTGCACTTTGCCACGGCAGGCAGCCCAGATGTAGGAAAGGCTCTGTGGAGTCAGAAGTGCCGAGACAGGCAGATGGCACCAGAGGGTTTGGGGGCCAGGGCGCAAGTGGGCTAGCCCCTCCTCCCGGGAGTCGGGGAGGCCCGGCCTTCCTAGTGCCCAGGCCACGGCTCCGGGGAGAAACCCGCCATGGAGGGCACGCGGGAGGCCCTCTGCCTGAGGTGGCAGGTGTCACGCCAGGGCCACTGCAAGCCTGGCTCGGCTTGCCTGCTTTCTCCAAAGGAGGCTGGCCGACCAGCCGAACCTGGCACCTGGGCCAGGCCCCTTCCAAGGGGACGAGTTCCAGAGGATAGAGCCCTGGGGGCGGCTGCCAAGTCTCCTGGGGCGTGTGCTGGGCCCCCGTCAGAGGAGGAAGCAGCCTGGTAAACGGTGTGCCAGGCCTGAGATCTGGAGGCCTCCCACACCCGGGGCCCTGTCCTGCCCAGGCCCCCCGAGGGAGGACGATGGTCGGGCAGTGGCGAGCGGGGTGGGGCTGGCGCCGAGCCTGCCCTTGGATGCCCCGGGGAAGGGCGCCGGGGGATGGGCTGCCCCTGGCCAGGTCTGAGGGACCGACCCAGCTCGGGGCTGTCGGGGGCAGAGAGAGAACCCCCCTCCGCCCTTTCCCTTCAGGTTCTTAGGGCTGGCCAAATCCTTCGCAAGACAGCTTGTCTGGAGAAAATCAGACCCAGCTGAAGAACATGTGTCCATGGGGGAAACCCGGGAAACTGAGTCTCCCCACACAATAGCAGAGATTCTCATCTTGCATCCTCTCCTGAGCTAATGACAAAGGTGGATGTCCCGGGTGGGTGGGCCTGTGGAATGGGAGAGGGGAGGAAGTCTATTGTCATGCAGAGGGACATGGAAAGACTTGTCTGAAGCTTATCCCCTGCACTGGGGTCAGGTCGGGAAGGGACGGCACAGAGGTGAGCAGGAACCAACCGGCCTCTCTGTGGTGGGGCTGGCCCCGGGGCAGGCGTGGGGGTGATGGCTGGAAGTGGGATGGCGCGTGAGTTGGCACCAGCCAGCGGTGGAGGCAGAGACTCAGAGGTCAGGGATCTCTCTCTCTGTCTCTGTCTCTGTCTCTCTCCCTCAGGGAGCTGAGGAGAGTAAGGTGGCGCCCCCTGCCCACCTCGCCTACCTCTCCATGGGCCCTTCTTTCTCTGGCCGCTCCGGGAGCCCTGCGGGCTTGGGTTCAAGCCCCCACACACCGCACAGGCCAAGGGCGCATGCGCGACCGCCGGGGCCTAGGGCTGGCCTCGGGGGGCGGGGGGGTCCTCAGTGAAGGCCCCGCCCTCCCTCCAGGCTCTGACCCAGCTGCAGCTCTTCCATCGCCGCCCTTCTGGACTCGGCTTCAGCTGTCTCCCTCCCCTCCCCCACTCCCACTCAGCTTGCAGGCCGCTTCCCTGCCTTGAAAGCATTGCTCTGGCCCTGAGGGCCACAGACCTACTGGGCTTCAAGCTCAAGGCTCTGCCTGGGCCTGCTGCTTCGGCCAGGGGCTCATTTTTTCCTGGAAAGACAAAGCCATGGCCTCACCCCACGCCTGCACTTTGCCACGGCAGGCAGCCCAGATGTAGGAAAGGCTGTGTGGAGTCAGAAGTGCCGAGACAGGCAGATGGCACCAGAGGGTTTGGGGGCCAGGGCGCAACTGGGCTAGCCCCTCCTCCCGGGAGTCGGGGAGGCCCGGCCTTCCTAGTGCCCAGGCCACGGCTCCGGGGAGAAACCCGCCATGGAGGGCACGCGGGAGGCCCTCTGCCTGAGGTGGCAGGTGTCACGCCAGGGCCACTGCAAGCCTGGCTCGGCTTGCCTGCTTTCTCCAAAGGAGGCTGGCCGACCAGCCGAACCTGGCACCTGGGCCAGGCCCCTTCCAAGGGGACGAGTTCCAGAGGATAGAGCCCTGGGGGCGGCTGCCAAGTCTCCTGGGGCGTGTGCTGGGCCCCCGTCAGAGGAGGAAGCAGCCTGGTAAACGGTGTGCCAGGCCTGAGATCTGGAGGCCTCCCACACCCGGGTCCCTGTCCTGCCCAGGCCCCCCGAGGGAGGACGATGGTCGGGCAGTGGCGAGCGGGGTGGGGCTGGCGCCGAGCCTGCCCTTGGATGCCCCGGGGAAGGGCGCCGGGGGATGGGCTGCCCCTGGCCAGGTCTGAGGGACCGACCCAGCTCGGGGCTGTCGGGGGCAGAGAGAGAACCCCCCTCCGCCCTTTCCCTTCAGGTTCTTAGGGCTGGCCAAATCCTTCGCAAGACAGCTTGTCTGGAGAAAATCAGACCCAGCTGAAGAACATGTGTCCATGGGGGAAACCCGGGAAACTGAGTCTCCCCACACAATAGCAGAGATTCTCATCTTGCATCCTCTCCTGAGCTAATGACAAAGGTGGATGTCCCGGGTGGGTGGGCCTGTGGAATGGGAGAGGGGAGGAAGTCTATTGTCATGCAGAGGGACATGGAAAGACTTGTCTGAAGCTTATCCCCTGCACTGGGGTCAGGTCGGGAAGGGACGGCACAGAGGTGAGCAGGAACCAACCGGCCTCTCTGTGGTGGGGCTGGCCCCGGGGCAGGCGTGGGGGTGATGGCTGGAAGTGGGATGGCGCGTGAGTTGGCACCAGCCAGCGGTGGAGGCAGAGACTCAGAGGTCAGGGATCTCTCTCTCTGTCTCTGTCTCTCTCTCTCTCCCTCAGGGAGCTGAGGAGAGTAAGGTGGCGCCCCCTGCCCACCTCGCCTACCTCTCCATGGGCCCTTCTTTCTCTGGCCGCTCCGGGAGCCCTGCGGGCTTGGGTTCAAGCCCCCACACACCGCACAGGCCAAGGGCGCATGCGCGACCGCCGGGGCCTAGGGCTGGCCTCGGGGGGCGGGGGGCTCCTCAGTGAAGGCCCCGCCCTCCCTCCAGGCTCTGACCCAGCTGCAGCTCTTCCATCGCCGCCCTTCTGGACTCGGCTTCAGCTGTCTCCCTCCCCTCCCCCACTCCCACTCAGCTTGCAGGCCGCTTCCCTGCCTTGAAAGCATTGCTCTGGCCCTGAGGGCCACAGACCTACTGGGCTTCAAGCTCAAGGCTCTGCCTGGGCCTGCTGCTTCGGCCAGGGGCTCATTTTTTCCTGGAAAGACAAAGCCATGGCCTCACCCCACGCCTGCACTTTGCCACGGCAGGCAGCCCAGATGTAGGAAAGGCTGTGTGGAGTCAGAAGTGCCGAGACAGGCAGATGGCACCAGAGGGTTTGGGGGCCAGGGCGCAAGTGGGCTAGCCCCTCCTCCCGGGAGTCGGGGAGGCCCGGCCTTCCTAGTGCCCAGGCCACGGCTCCGGGGAGAAACCCGCCATGGAGGGCACGCGGGAGGCCCTCTGCCTGAGGTGGCAGGTGTCACGCCAGGGCCAGTGCAAGCCTGGCTCGGCTTGCCTGCTTTCTCCAAAGGAGGCTGGCCGACCAGCCGAACCTGGCACCTGGGCCAGGCCCCTTCCAAGGGGACGAGTTCCAGAGGATAGAGCCCTGGGGGCGGCTGCCAAGTCTCCTGGGGCGTGTGCTGGGCCCCCGTCAGAGGAGGAAGCAGCCTGGTAAACGGTGTGCCAGGCCTGAGATCTGGAGGCCTCCCACACCCGGGGCCCTGTCCTGCCCAGGCCCCCCGAGGGAGGACGATGGTCGGGCAGTGGCGAGCGGGGTGGGGCTGGCGCCGAGCCTGCCCTTGGATGCCCCGGGGAAGGGCGCCGGGGGATGGGCTGCCCCTGGCCAGGTCTGAGGGACCGACCCAGCTCGGGGCTGTCGGGGGCAGAGAGAGAACCCCCCTCCGCCCTTTCCCTTCAGGTTCTTAGGTCTGGCCAAATCCTTCGCAAGACAGCTTGTCTGGAGAAAATCAGACCCAGCTGAAGAACATGTGTCCATGGGGGAAACCCGGGAAACTGAGTCTCCCCACACAATAGCAGAGATTCTCATCTTGCATCCTCTCCTGAGCTAATGACAAAGGTGGATGTCCCGGGTGGGTGGGCCTGTGGAATGGGAGAGGGGAGGAAGTCTATTGTCATGCAGAGGGACATGGAAAGACTTGTCTGAAGCTTATCCCCTGCACTGGGGTCAGGTCGGGAAGGGAAGGCACAGAGGTGAGCAGGAACCAACCGGCCTCTCTGTGGTGGGGCTGGCCCCGGGGCAGGCGTGGGGGTGATGGCTGGAAGTGGGATGGCGCGTGAGTTGGCACCAGCCAGCGGTGGAGGCAGAGACTCAGAGGTCAGGGATCTCTCTCTCTGTCTCTGTCTCTGTCTCTCTCCCTCAGGGAGCTGAGGAGAGTAAGGTGGCGCCCCCTGCCCACCTCGCCTACCTCTCCATGGGCCCTTCTTTCTCTGGCCGCTCCGGGAGCCCTGCAGGCTTGGGTTCAAGCCCCCACACACCGCACAGGCCAAGGGCGCATGCGCGACCGCCGGGGCCTAGGGCTGGCCTCGGGGGGCGGGGGGGTCCTCAGTGAAGGCCCCGCCCTCCCTCCAGGCTCTGACCCAGCTGCAGCACTTCCATCGCCGCCCTTCTGGACTCGGCTTCAGCTGTCTCCCTCCCCTCCCCCACTCCCACTCAGCTTGCAGGCCGCTTCCCTGCCTTGAAAGCATTGCTCTGGCCCTGAGGGCCACAGACCTACTGGGCTTCAAGCTCAAGGCTCTGCCTGGGCCTGCTGCTTCGGCCAGGGGCTCATTTTTTCCTGGAAAGACAAAGCCATGGCCTCACCCCACGCCTGCACTTTGCCACGGCAGGCAGCCCAGATGTAGGAAAGGCTCTGTGGAGTCAGAAGTGCCGAGACAGGCAGATGGCACCAGAGGGTTTGGGGGCCAGGGCGCAAGTGGGCTAGCCCCTCCTCCCGGGAATCGGGGAGGCCCGGCCTTCCTAGTGCCCAGGCCACGGCTCCGGGGAGAAACCCGCCATGGAGGGCACGCGGGAGGCCCTCTGCCTGAGGTGGCAGGTGTCACGCCAGGGCCACTGCAAGCCTGGCTCGGCTTGCCTGCTTTCTCCAAAGGAGGCTGGCCGACCAGCCGAACCTGGCACCTGGGCCAGGCCCCTTCCAAGGGGACGAGTTCCAGAGGATAGAGCCCTGGGGGCGGCTGCCAAGTCTCCTGGGGCGTGTGCTGGGCCCCCGTCAGAGGAGGAAGCAGCCTGGTAAACGGTGTGCCAGGCCTGAGATCTGGAGGCCTCCCACACCCGGGGCCCTGTCCTGCCCAGGCCCCCCGAGGGAGGACGATGGTCGGGCAGTGGCGAGCGGGGTGGGGCTGGCGCCGAGCCTGCCCTTGGATGCCCCGGGGAAGGGCGCCGGGGGATGGGCTGCCCCTGGCCAGGTCTGAGGGACCGACCCAGCTCGGGGCTGTCGGGGGCAGAGAGAGAACCCCCCTCCGCCCTTTCCCTTCAGGTTCTTAGGGCTGGCCAAATCCTTCGCAAGACAGCTTGTCTGGAGAAAATCAGACCCAGCTGAAGAACATGTGTCCATGGGGGAAACCCGGGAAACTGAGTCTCCCCACACAATAGCAGAGATTCTCATCTTGCATCCTCTCCTGAGCTAATGACAAAGGTGGATGTCCCGGGTGGGTGGGCCTGTGGAATGGGAGAGGGGAGGAAGTCTATTGTCATGCAGAGGGACATGGAAAGACTTGTCTGAAGCTTATCCCCTGCACTGGGGTCAGGTCGGGAAGGGACGGCACAGAGGTGAGCAGGAACCAACCGGCCTCTCTGTGGTGGGGCTGGCCCCGGGGCAGGCGTGGGGGTGATGGCTGGAAGTGGGATGGCGCGTGAGTTGGCACCAGCCAGCGGTGGAGGCAGAGACTCAGAGGTCAGGGATCTCTCTCTCTGTCTCTGTCTCTGTCTCTCTCCCTCAGGGAGCTGAGGAGAGTAAGGTGGCGCCCCCTGCCCACCTCGCCTACCTCTCCATGGGCCCTTCTTTCTCTGGCCGCTCCGGGAGCCCTGCGGGCTTGGGTTCAAGCCCCCACACACCGCACAGGCCAAGGGCGCATGCGCGACCGCCGGGGCCTAGGGCTGGCCTCGGGGGGCGGGGGGGTCCTCAGTGAAGGCCCCGCCCTCCCTCCAGGCTCTGACCCAGCTGCAGCTCTTCCATCGCCGCCCTTCTGGACTCGGCTTCAGCTGTCTCCCTCCCCTCCCCCACTCCCACTCAGCTTGCAGGCCGCTTCCCTGCCTTGAAAGCATTGCTCTGGCCCTGAGGGCCACAGACCTACTGGGCTTCAAGCTCAAGGCTCTGCCTGGGCCTGCTGCTTCGGCCAGGGGCTCATTTTTTCCTGGAAAGACAAAGCCATGGCCTCACCCCACGCCTGCACTTTGCCACGGCAGGCAGCCCAGATGTAGGAAAGGCTCTGTGGAGTCAGAAGTGCCGAGACAGGCAGATGGCACCAGAGGGTTTGGGGGCCAGGGCGCAAGTGGGCTAGCCCCTCCTCCCGGGAGTCGGGGAGGCCCGGCCTTCCTAGTGCCCAGGCCACGGCTCCGGGGAGAAACCCGCCATGGAGGGCACGCGGGAGGCCCTCTGCCTGAGGTGGCAGGTGTCACGCCAGGGCCACTGCAAGCCTGGCTCGGCTTGCCTGCTTTCTCCAAAGGAGGCTGGCCGACCAGCCGAACCTGGCACCTGGGCCAGGCCCCTTCCAAGGGGACGAGTTCCAGAGGATAGAGCCCTGGGGGCGGCTGCCAAGTCTCCTGGGGCGTGTGCTGGGCCCCCGTCAGAGGAGGAAGCAGCCTGGTAAACGGTGTGCCAGGCCTGAGATCTGGAGGCCTCCCACACCCGGGGCCCTGTCCTGCCCAGGCCCCCCGAGGGAGGACGATGGTCGGGCAGTGGCGAGCGGGGTGGGGCTGGCGCCGAGCCTGCCCTTGGATGCCCCGGGGAAGGGCGCCGGGGGATGGGCTGCCCCTGGCCAGGTCTGAGGGACCGACCCAGCTCGGGGCTGTCGGGGGCAGAGAGAGAACCCCCCTCCGCCCTTTCCCTTCAGGTTCTTAGGGCTGGCCAAATCCTTCGCAAGACAGCTTGTCTGGAGAAAATCAGACCCAGCTGAAGAACATGTGTCCATGGGGGAAACCCGGGAAACTGAGTCTCCCCACACAATAGCAGAGATTCTCATCTTGCATCCTCTCCTGAGCTAATGACAAAGGTGGATGTCCCGGGTGGGTGGGCCTGTGGAATGGGAGAGGGGAGGAAGTCTATTGTCATGCAGAGGGACATGGAAAGACTTGTCTGAAGCTTATCCCCTGCACTGGGGTCAGGTCGGGAAGGGACGGCACAGAGGTGAGCAGGAACCAACCGGCCTCTCTGTGGTGGGGCTGGCCCCGGGGCAGGCGTGGGGGTGATGGCTGGAAGTGGGATGGCGCGTGAGTTGGCACCAGCCAGCGGTGGAGGCAGAGACTCAGAGGTCAGGGATCTCTCTCTCTGTCTCTGTCTCTGTCTCTCTCCCTCAGGGAGCTGAGGAGAGTAAGGTGGCGCCCCCTGCCCACCTCGCCTACCTCTCCATGGGCCCTTCTTTCTCTGGCCGCTCCGGGAGCCCTGCGGGCTTGGGTTCAAGCCCCCACACACCGCACAGGCCAAGGGCGCATGCGCGACCGCCGGGGCCTAGGGCTGGCCTCGGGGGGCGGGGGGGTCCTCAGTGAAGGCCCCGCCCTCCCTCCAGGCTCTGACCCAGCTGCAGCTCTTCCATCGCCGCCCTTCTGGACTCGGCTTCAGCTGTCTCCCTCCCCTCCCCCACTCCCACTCAGCTTGCAGGCCGCTTCCCTGCCTTGAAAGCATTGCTCTGGCCCTGAGGGCCACAGACCTACTGGGCTTCAAGCTCAAGGCTCTGCCTGGGCCTGCTGCTTCGGCCAGGGGCTCATTTTTTCCTGGAAAGACAAAGCCATGGCCTCACCCCACGCCTGCACTTTGCCACGGCAGGCAGCCCAGATGTAGGAAAGGCTCTGTGGAGTCAGAAGTGCCGAGACAGGCAGATGGCACCAGAGGGTTTGGGGGCCAGGGCGCAAGTGGGCTAGCCCCTCCTCCCGGGAGTCGGGGAGGCCCGGCCTTCCTAGTGCCCAGGCCACGGCTCCGGGGAGAAACCCGCCATGGAGGGCACGCGGGAGGCCCTCTGCCTGAGGTGGCAGGTGTCACGCCAGGGCCAGTGCAAGCCTGGCTCGGCTTGCCTGCTTTCTCCAAAGGAGGCTGGCCGACCAGCCGAACCTGGCACCTGGGCCAGGCCCCTTCCAAGGGGACGAGTTCCAGAGGATAGAGCCCTGGGGGCGGCTGCCAAGTCTCCTGGGGCGTGTGCTGGGCCCCCGTCAGAGGAGGAAGCAGCCTGGTAAACGGTGTGCCAGGCCTGAGATCTGGAGGCCTCCCACACCCGGGGCCCTGTCCTGCCCAGGCCCCCCGAGGGAGGACGATGGTCGGGCAGTGGCGAGCGGGGTGGGGCTGGCGCCGAGCCTGCCCTTGGATGCCCCGGGGAAGGGCGCCGGGGGATGGGCTGCCCCTGGCCAGGTCTGAGGGACCGACCCAGCTCGGGGCTGTCGGGGGCAGAGAGAGAACCCCCCTCCGCCCTTTCCCTTCAGGTTCTTAGGGCTGGCCAAATCCTTCGCAAGACAGCTTGTCTGGAGAAAATCAGACCCAGCTGAAGAACATGTGTCCATGGGGGAAACCCGGGAAACTGAGTCTCCCCACACAATAGCAGAGATTCTCATCTTGCATCCTCTCCTGAGCTAATGACAAAGGTGGATGTCCCGGGTGGGTGGGCCTGTGGAATGGGAGAGGGGAGGAAGTCTATTGTCATGCAGAGGGACATGGAAAGACTTGTCTGAAGCTTATCCCCTGCACTGGGGTCAGGTCGGGAAGGGACGGCACAGAGGTGAGCAGGAACCAACCGGCCTCTCTGTGGTGGGGCTGGCCCCGGGGCAGGCGTGGGGGTGATGGCTGGAAGTGGGATGGCGCGTGAGTTGGCACCAGCCAGCGGTGGAGGCAGAGACTCAGAGGTCAGGGATCTCTCTCTCTGTCTCTGTCTCTGTCTCTCTCCCTCAGGGAGCTGAGGAGAGTAAGGTGGCGCCCCCTGCCCACCTCGCCTACCTCTCCATGGGCCCTTCTTTCTCTGGCCGCTCCGGGAGCCCTGCAGGCTTGGGTTCAAGCCCCCACACACCGCACAGGCCAAGGGCGCATGCGCGACCGCCGGGGCCTAGGGCTGGCCTCGGGGGGCGGGGGGGTCCTCAGTGAAGGCCCCGCCCTCCCTCCAGGCTCTGACCCAGCTGCAGCTCTTCCATCGCCGCCCTTCTGGACTCGGCTTCAGCTGTCTCCCTCCCCTCCCCCACTCCCACTCAGCTTGCAGGCCGCTTCCCTGCCTTGAAAGCATTGCTCTGGCCCTGAGGGCCACAGACCTACTGGGCTTCAAGCTCAAGGCTCTGCCTGGGCCTGCTGCTTCGGCCAGGGGCTCATTTTTTCCTGGAAAGACAAAGCCATGGCCTCACCCCACGCCTGCACTTTGCCACGGCAGGCAGCCCAGATGTAGGAAAGGCTCTGTGGAGTCAGAAGTGCCGAGACAGGCAGATGGCACCAGAGGGTTTGGGGGCCAGGGCGCAAGTGGGCTAGCCCCTCCTCCCGGGAGTCGGGGAGGCCCGGCCTTCCTAGTGCCCAGGCCACGGCTCCGGGGAGAAACCCGCCATGGAGGGCACGCGGGAGGCCCTCTGCCTGAGGTGGCAGGTGTCACGCCAGGGCCACTGCAAGCCTGGCTCGGCTTGCCTGCTTTCTCCAAAGGAGGCTGGCCGACCAGCCGAACCTGGCACCTGGGCCAGGCCCCTTCCAAGGGGACGAGTTCCAGAGGATAGAGCCCTGGGGGCGGCTGCCAAGTCTCCTGGGGCGTGTGCTGGGCCCCCGTCAGAGGAGGAAGCAGCCTGGTAAACGGTGTGCCAGGCCTGAGATCTGGAGGCCTCCCACACCCGGGGCCCTGTCCTGCCCAGGCCCCCCGAGGGAGGACGATGGTCGGGCAGTGGCGAGCGGGGTGGGGCTGGCGCCGAGCCTGCCCTTGGATGCCCCGGGGAAGGGCGCCGGGGGATGGGCTGCCCCTGGCCAGGTCTGAGGGACCGACCCAGCTCGGGGCTGTCGGGGGCAGAGAGAGAACCCCCCTCCGCCCTTTCCCTTCAGGTTCTTAGGGCTGGCCAAATCCTTCGCAAGACAGCTTGTCTGGAGAAAATCAGACCCAGCTGAAGAACATGTGTCCATGGGGGAAACCCGGGAAACTGAGTCTCCCCACACAATAGCAGAGATTCTCATCTTGCATCCTCTCCTGAGCTAATGACAAAGGTGGATGTCCCGGGTGGGTGGGCCTGTGGAATGGGAGAGGGGAGGAAGTCTATTGTCATGCAGAGGGACATGGAAAGACTTGTCTGAAGCTTATCCCCTGCACTGGGGTCAGGTCGGGAAGGGACGGCACAGAGGTGAGCAGGAACCAACCGGCCTCTCTGTGGTGGGGCTGGCCCCGGGGCAGGCGTGGGGGTGATGGCTGGAAGTGGGATGGCGCGTGAGTTGGCACCAGCCAGCGGTGGAGGCAGAGACTCAGAGGTCAGGGATCTCTCTCTCTGTCTCTGTCTCTGTCTCTCTCCCTCAGGGAGCTGAGGAGAGTAAGGTGGCGCCCCCTGCCCACCTCGCCTACCTCTCCATGGGCCCTTCTTTCTCTGGCCGCTCCGGGAGCCCTGCGGGCTTGGGTTCAAGCCCCCACACACCGCACAGGCCAAGGGCGCATGCGCGACCGCCGGGGCCTAGGGCTGGCCTCGGGGGGCGGGGGGGTCCTCAGTGAAGGCCCCGCCCTCCCTCCAGGCTCTGACCCAGCTGCAGCTCTTCCATCGCCGCCCTTCTGGACTCGGCTTCAGCTGTCTCCCTCCCCTCCCCCACTCCCACTCAGCTTGCAGGCCGCTTCCCTGCCTTGAAAGCATTGCTCTGGCCCTGAGGGCCACAGACCTACTGGGCTTCAAGCTCAAGGCTCTGCCTGGGCCTGCTGCTTCGGCCAGGGGCTCATTTTTTCCTGGAAAGACAAAGCCATGGCCTCACCCCACGCCTGCACTTTGCCACGGCAGGCAGCCCAGATGTAGGAAAGGCTCTGTGGAGTCAGAAGTGCCGAGACAGGCAGATGGCACCAGAGGGTTTGGGGGCCAGGGCGCAAGTGGGCTAGCCCCTCCTCCCGGGAGTCGGGGAGGCCCGGCCTTCCTAGTGCCCAGGCCACGGCTCCGGGGAGAAACCCGCCATGGAGGGCACGCGGGAGGCCCTCTGCCTGAGGTGGCAGGTGTCACGCCAGGGCCACTGCAAGCCTGGCTCGGCTTGCCTGCTTTCTCCAAAGGAGGCTGGCCGACCAGCCGAACCTGGCACCTGGGCCAGGCCCCTTCCAAGGGGACGAGTTCCAGAGGATAGAGCCCTGGGGGCGGCTGCCAAGTCTCCTGGGGCGTGTGCTGGGCCCCCGTCAGAGGAGGAAGCAGCCTGGTAAACGGTGTGCCAGGCCTGAGATCTGGAGGCCTCCCACACCCGGGGCCCTGTCCTGCCCAGGCCCCCCGAGGGAGGACGATGGTCGGGCAGTGGCGAGCGGGGTGGGGCTGGCGCCGAGCCTGCCCTTGGATGCCCCGGGGAAGGGCGCCGGGGGATGGGCTGCCCCTGGCCAGGTCTGAGGGACCGACCCAGCTCGGGGCTGTCGGGGGCAGAGAGAGAACCCCCCTCCGCCCTTTCCCTTCAGGTTCTTAGGGCTGGCCAAATCCTTCGCAAGACAGCTTGTCTGGAGAAAATCAGACCCAGCTGAAGAACATGTGTCCATGGGGGAAACCCGGGAAACTGAGTCTCCCCACACAATAGCAGAGATTCTCATCTTGCATCCTCTCCTGAGCTAATGACAAAGGTGGATGTCCCGGGTGGGTGGGCCTGTGGAATGGGAGAGGGGAGGAAGTCTATTGTCATGCAGAGGGACATGGAAAGACTTGTCTGAAGCTTATCCCCTGCACTGGGGTCAGGTCGGGAAGGGACGGCACAGAGGTGAGCAGGAACCAACCGGCCTCTCTGTGGTGGGGCTGGCCCCGGGGCAGGCGTGGGGGTGATGGCTGGAAGTGGGATGGCGCGTGAGTTGGCACCAGCCAGCGGTGGAGGCAGAGACTCAGAGGTCAGGGATCTCTCTCTCTGTCTCTGTCTCTGTCTCTCTCCCTCAGGGAGCTGAGGAGAGTAAGGTGGCGCCCCCTGCCCACCTCGCCTACCTCTCCATGGGCCCTTCTTTCTCTGGCCGCTCCGGGAGCCCTGCGGGCTTGGGTTCAAGCCCCCACACACCACACAGGCCAAGGGCGCATGCGCGACCGCCGGGGCCTAGGGCTGGCCTCGGGGGGCGGGGGGGTCCTCAGTGAAGGCCCCGCCCTCCCTCCAGGCTCTGACCCAGCTGCAGCTCTTCCATCGCCGCCCTTCTGGACTCGGCTTCAGCTGTCTCCCTCCCCTCCCCCACTCCCACTCAGCTTGCAGGCCGCTTCCCTGCCTTGAAAGCATTGCTCTGGCCCTGAGGGCCACAGACCTACTGGGCTTCAAGCTCAAGGCTCTGCCTGGGCCTGCTGCTTCGGCCAGGGGCTCATTTTTTCCTGGAAAGACAAAGCCATGGCCTCACCCCACGCCTGCACTTTGCCACGGCAGGCAGCCCAGATGTAGGAAAGGCTCTGTGGAGTCAGAAGTGCCGAGACAGGCAGATGGCACCAGAGGGTTTGGGGGCCAGGGCGCAAGTGGGCTAGCCCCTCCTCCCGGGAGTCGGGGAGGCCCGGCCTTCCTAGTGCCCAGGCCACGGCTCCGGGGAGAAACCCGCCATGGAGGGCACGCGGGAGGCCCTCTGCCTGAGGTGGCAGGTGTCACGCCAGGGCCACTGCAAGCCTGGCTCGGCTTGCCTGCTTTCTCCAAAGGAGGCTGGCCGACCAGCCGAACCTGGCACCTGGGCCAGGCCCCTTCCAAGGGGACGAGTTCCAGAGGCTAGAGCCCTGGGGGCGGCTGCCAAGTCTCCTGGGGCGTGTGCTGGGCCCCCGTCAGAGGAGGAAGCAGCCTGGTAAACGGTGTGCCAGGCCTGAGATCTGGAGGCCTCCCACCCCCGGGGCCCTGTCCTGCCCAGGCCCCCCGAGGGAGGACGATGGTCGGGCAGTGGCGAGCGGGGTGGGGCTGGCGCCGAGCCTGCCCTTGGATGCCCCGGGGAAGGGCGCCGGGGGATGGGCTGCCCCTGGCCAGGTCTGAGGGACCGACCCAGCTCGGGGCTGTCGGGGGCAGAGAGAGAACCCCCCTCCGCCCTTTCCCTTCAGGTTCTTAGGGCTGGCCAAATCCTTCGCAAGACAGCTTGTCTGGAGAAAATCAGACCCAGCTGAAGAACATGTGTCCATGGGGGAAACCCGGGAAACTGAGTCTCCCCACACAATAGCAGAGATTCTCATCTTGCATCCTCTCCTGAGCTAATGACAAAGGTGGATGTCCCGGGTGGGTGGGCCTGTGGAATGGGAGAGGGGAGGAAGTCTATTGTCATGCAGAGGGACATGGAAAGACTTGTCTGAAGCTTATCCCCTGCACTGGGGTCAGGTCGGGAAGGGACGGCACAGAGGTGAGCAGGAACCAACCGGCCTCTCTGTGGTGGGGCTGGCCCCGGGGCAGGCGTGGGGGTGATGGCTGGAAGTGGGATGGCGCGTGAGTTGGCACCAGCCAGCGGTGGAGGCAGAGACTCAGAGGTCAGGGATCTCTCTCTCTGTCTCTGTCTCTCTCTCTCTCCCTCAGGGAGCTGAGGAGAGTAAGGTGGCGCCCCCTGCCCACCTCGCCTACCTCTCCATGGGCCCTTCTTTCTCTGGCCGCTCCGGGAGCCCTGCGGGCTTGGGTTCAAGCCCCCACACACCACACAGGCCAAGGGCGCATGCGCGACCGCCGGGGCCTAGGGCTGGCCTCGGGGGGCGGGGGGGTCCTCAGTGAAGGCCCCGCCCTCCCTCCAGGCTCTGACCCAGCTGCAGCTCTTCCATCGCCGCCCTTCTGGACTCGGCTTCAGCTGTCTCCCTCCCCTCCCCCACTCCCACTCAGCTTGCAGGCCGCTTCCCTGCCTTGAAAGCATTGCTCTGGCCCTGAGGGCCACAGACCTACTGGGCTTCAAGCTCAAGGCTCTGCCTGGGCCTGCTGCTTCGGCCAGGGGCTCATTTTTTCCTGGAAAGACAAAGCCATGGCCTCACCCCAAGCCTGCACTTTGCCACGGCAGGCAGCCCAGATGTAGGAAAGGCTCTGTGGAGTCAGAAGTGCCGAGACAGGCAGATGGCACCAGAGGGTTTGTTGGCCAGGGCGCAACTGGGCTAGCCCCTCCTCCCGGGAGTCGGGGAGGCCCGGCCTTCCTAGTGCCCAGGCCACGGCTCCGGGGAGAAACCCGCCATGGAGGGCACGCGGGAGGCCCTCTGCCTGAGGTGGCAGGTGTCACGCCAGGGCCACTGCAAGCCTGGCTCGGCTTGCCTGCTTTCTCCAAAGGAGGCTGGCCGACCAGCCGAACCTGGCACCTGGGCCAGGCCCCTTCCAAGGGGACGAGTTCCAGAGGATAGAGCCCTGGGGGCGGCTGCCAAGTCTCCTGGGGCGTGTGCTGGGCCCCCGTCAGAGGAGGAAGCAGCCTGGTAAACGGTGTGCCAGGCCTGAGATCTGGAGGCCTCCCACACCCGGGTCCCTGTCCTGCCCAGGCCCCCCGAGGGAGGACGATGGTCGGGCAGTGGCGAGCGGGGTGGGGCTGGCGCCGAGCCTGCCCTTGGATGCCCCGGGGAAGGGCGCCGGGGGATGGGCTGCCCCTGGCCAGGTCTGAGGGACCGACCCAGCTCGGGGCTGTCGGGGGCAGAGAGAGAACCCCCCTCCGCCCTTTCCCTTCAGGTTCTTAGGGCTGGCCAAATCCTTCGCAAGACAGCTTGTCTGGAGAAAATCAGACCCAGCTGAAGAACATGTGTCCATGGGGGAAACCCGGGAAACTGAGTCTCCCCACACAATAGCAGAGATTCTCATCTTGCATCCTCTCCTGAGCTAATGACAAAGGTGGATGTCCCGGGTGGGTGGGCCTGTGGAATGGGAGAGGGGAGGAAGTCTATTGTCATGCAGAGGGACATGGAAAGACTTGTCTGAAGCTTATCCCCTGCACTGGGGTCAGGTCGGGAAGGGACGGCACAGAGGTGAGCAGGAACCAACCGGCCTCTCTGTGGTGGGGCTGGCCCCGGGGCAGGCGTGGGGGTGATGGCTGGAAGTGGGATGGCGCGTGAGTTGGCACCAGCCAGCGGTGGAGGCAGAGACTCAGAGGTCAGGGATCTCTCTCTCTGTCTCTGTCTCTCTCTCTCTCCCTCAGGGAGCTGAGGAGAGTAAGGTGGCGCCCCCTGCCCACCTCGCCTACCTCTCCATGGGCCCTTCTTTCTCTGGCCGCTCCGGGAGCCCTGCGGGCTTGGGTTCAAGCCCCCACACACCGCACAGGCCAAGGGCGCATGCGCGACCGCCGGGGCCTAGGGCTGGCCTCGGGGGGCGGGGGGGTCCTCAGTGAAGGCCCCGCCCTCCCTCCAGGCTCTGACCCAGCTGCAGCTCTTCCATCACCGCCCTTCTGGACTCGGCTTCAGCTGTCTCCCTCCCCTCCCCCACTCCCACTCAGCTTGCAGGCCGCTTCCCTGCCTTGAAAGCATTGCTCTGGCCCTGAGGGCCACAGACCTACTGGGCTTCAAGCTCAAGGCTCTGCCTGGGCCTGCTGCTTCGGCCAGGGGCTCATTTTTTCCTGGAAAGACAAAGCCATGGCCTCACCCCAAGCCTGCACTTTGCCACGGCAGGCAGCCCAGATGTAGGAAAGGCTCTGTGGAGTCAGAAGTGCCGAGACAGGCAGATGGCACCAGAGGGTTTGTTGGCCAGGGCGCAACTGGGCTAGCCCCTCCTCCCGGGAGTCGGGGATGCCCGGCCTTCCTAGTGCCCAGGCCACGGCTCCGGGGAGAAACCCGCCATGGAGGGCACGCGGGAGGCCCTCTGCCTGAGGTGGCAGGTGTCACGCCAGGGCCACTGCAAGCCTGGCTCGGCTTGCCTGCTTTCTCCAAAGGAGGCTGGCCGACCAGCCGAACCTGGCACCTGGGCCAGGCCCCTTCCAAGGGGACGAGTTCCAGAGGATAGAGCCCTGGGGGCGGCTGCCAAGTCTCCTGGGGCGTGTGCTGGGCCCCCGTCAGAGGAGGAAGCAGCCTGGTAAACGGTGTGCCAGGCCTGAGATCTGGAGGCCTCCCACAGCCGGGTCCCTGTCCTGCCCAGGCCCCCCGAGGGAGGACGATGGTCGGGCAGTGGCGAGCGGGGTGGGGCTGGCGCCGAGCCAGCCCTTGGATGCCCCGGGGAAGGGCGCCGGGGGATGGGCTGCCCCTGGCCAGGTCTGAGGGACCGACCCAGCTCGGGGCTGTCGGGGGCAGAGAGAGAACCCCCCTCCGCCCTTTCCCTTCAGGTTCTTAGGGCTGGCCAAATCCTTCGCAAGACAGCTTGTCTGGAGAAAATCAGACCCAGCTGAAGAACATGTGTCCATGGGGGAAACCCGGGAAACTGAGTCTCCCCACACAATAGCAGAGATTCTCATCTTGCATCCTCTCCTGAGCTAATGACAAAGGTGGATGTCCCGGGTGGGTGGGCCTGTGGAATGGGAGAGGGGAGGAAGTCTATTGTCATGCAGAGGGACATGGAAAGACTTGTCTGAAGCTTATCCCCTGCACTGGGGTCAGGTCGGGAAGGGACGGCACAGAGGTGAGCAGGAACCAACCGGCCTCTCTGTGGTGGGGCTGGCCCCGGGGCAGGCGTGGGGGTGATGGCTGGAAGTGGGATGGCGCGTGAGTTGGCACCAGCCAGCGGTGGAGGCAGAGACTCAGAGGTCAGGGATCTCTCTCTCTGTCTCTGTCTCTGTCTCTCTCCCTCAGGGAGCTGAGGAGAGTAAGGTGGCGCCCCCTGCCCACCTCGCCTACCTCTCCATGGGCCCTTCTTTCTCTGGCCGCTCCGGGAGCCCTGCGGGCTTGGGTTCAAGCCCCCACACACCGCACAGGCCAAGGGCGCATGCGCGACCGCCGGGGCCTAGGGCTGGCCTCGGGGGGCGGGGGGGTCCTCAGTGAAGGCCCCGCCCTCCCTCCAGGCTCTGACCCAGCTGCAGCTCTTCCATCGCCGCCCTTCTGGACTCGGCTTCAGCTGTCTCCCTCCCCTCCCCCACTCCCACTCAGCTTGCAGGCCGCTTCCCTGCCTTGAAAGCATTGCTCTGGCCCTGAGGGCCACAGACCTACTGGGCTTCAAGCTCAAGGCTCTGCCTGGGCCTGCTGCTTCGGCCAGGGGCTCATTTTTTCCTGGAAAGACAAAGCCATGGCCTCACCCCACGCCTGCACTTTGCCACGGCAGGCAGCCCAGATGTAGGAAAGGCTCTGTGGAGTCAGAAGTGCCGAGACAGGCAGATGGCACCAGAGGGTTTGGGGGCCAGGGCGCAAGTGGGCTAGCCCCTCCTCCCGGGAGTCGGGGAGGCCCGGCCTTCCTAGTGCCCAGGCCACGGCTCCGGGGAGAAACCCGCCATGGAGGGCACGCGGGAGGCCCTCTGCCTGAGGTGGCAGGTGTCACGCCAGGGCCACTGCAAGCCTGGCTCGGCTTGCCTGCTTTCTCCAAAGGAGGCTGGCCGACCAGCCGAACCTGGCACCTGGGCCAGGCCCCTTCCAAGGGGACGAGTTCCAGAGGATAGAGCCCTGGGGGCGGCTGCCAAGTCTCCTGGGGCGTGTGCTGGGCCCCCGTCAGAGGAGGAAGCAGCCTGGTAAACGGTGTGCCAGGCCTGAGATCTGGAGGCCTCCCACACCCGGGGCCCTGTCCTGCCCAGGCCCCCCGAGGGAGGACGATGGTCGGGCAGTGGCGAGCGGGGTGGGGCTGGCGACGAGCCTGCCCTTGGATGCCCCGGGGAAGGGCGCCGGGGGATGGGCTGCCCCTGGCCAGGTCTGAGGGACCGACCCAGTTCGGGGCTGTCGGGGGCAGAGAGAGAACCCCCCTCCGCCCTTTCCCTTCAGGTTCTTAGGGCTGGCCAAATCCTTCGCAAGACAGCTTGTCTGGAGAAAATCAGACCCAGCTGAAGAACATGTGTCCATGGGGGAAACCCGGGAAACTGAGTCTCCCCACACAATAGCAGAGATTCTCATCTTGCATCCTCTCCTGAGCTAATGACAAAGGTGGATGTCCCGGGTGGGTGGGCCTGTGGAATGGGAGAGGGGAGGAAGTCTATTGTCATGCAGAGGGACATGGAAAGACTTGTCTGAAGCTTATCCCCTGCACTGGGGTCAGGTCGGGAAGGGACGGCACAGAGGTGAGCAGGAACCAACCGGCCTCTCTGTGGTGGGGCTGGCCCCGGGGCAGGCGTGGGGGTGATGGCTGGAAGTGGGATGGCGCGTGAGTTGGCACCAGCCAGCGGTGGAGGCAGAGACTCAGAGGTCAGGGATCTCTCTCTCTGTCTCTGTCTCTCTCTCTCTCCCTCAGGGAGCTGAGGAGAGTAAGGTGGCGCCCCCTGCCCACCTCGCCTACCTCTCCATGGGCCCTTCTTTCTCTGGCCGCTCCGGGAGCCCTGCGGGCTTGGGTTCAAGCCCCCACACACCGCACAGGCCAAGGGCGCATGCGCGACCGCCGGGGCCTAGGGCTGGCCTCGGGGGGCGGGGGGGTCCTCAGTTAAGGCCCCGCCCTCCCTCCAGGCTCTGACCCAGCTGCAGCTCTTCCATCGCCGCCCTTCTGGACTCGGCTTCAGCTGTCTCCCTCCCCTCCCCCACTCCCACTCAGCTTGCACGCCGCTTCCCTGCCTTGAAAGCATTGCTCTGGCCCTGAGGGCCACAGACCTACTGGGCTTCAAGCTCAAGGCTCTGCCTGGGCCTGCTGCTTCGGCCAGGGGCTCATTTTTTCCTGGAAAGACAAAGCCATGGCCTCACCCCACGCCTGCACTTTGCCACGGCAGGCAGCCCAGATGTAGGAAAGGCTGTGTGGAGTCAGAAGTGCCGAGACAGGCAGATGGCACCAGAGGGTTTGGGGGCCAGGGCGCAAGTGGGCTAGCCCCTCCTCCCGGGAGTCGGGGAGGCCCGGCCTTCCTAGTGCCCAGGCCACGGCTCCGGGGAGAAACCCGCCATGGAGGGCACGCGGGAGGCCCTCTGCCTGAGGTGGCAGGTGTCACGCCAGGGCCACTGCAAGCCTGGCTCGGCTTGCCTGCTTTCTCCAAAGGAGGCTGGCCGACCAGCCGAACCTGGCACCTGGGCCAGGCCCCTTCCAAGGGGACGAGTTGCAGAGGATAGAGCCCTGGGGGCGGCTGCCAAGTCTCCTGGGGCGTGTGCTGGGCCCCCGTCAGAGGAGGAAGCAGCCTGGTAAACGGTGTGCCAGGCCTGAGATCTGGAGGCCTCCCACACCCGGGTCCCTGTCCTGCCCAGGCCCCCCGAGGGAGGACGATGGTCGGGCAGTGGCGAGCGGGGTGGGGCTGGCGCCGAGCCTGCCCTTGGATGCCCCGGGGAAGGGCGCCGGGGGATGGGCTGCCCCTGGCCAGGTCTGAGGGACCGACCCAGCTCGGGGCTGTCGGGGGCAGAGAGAGAACCCCCCTCCGCCCTTTCCCTTCAGGTTCTTAGGGCTGGCCAAATCCTTCGCAAGACAGCTTGTCTGGAGAAAATCAGACCCAGCTGAAGAACATGTGTCCATGGGGGAAACCCGGGAAACTGAGTCTCCCCACACAATAGCAGAGATTCTCATCTTGCATCCTCTCCTGAGCTAATGACAAAGGTGGATGTCCCGGGTGGGTGGGCCTGTGGAATGGGAGAGGGGAGGAAGTCTATTGTCATGCAGAGGGACATGGAAAGACTTGTCTGAAGCTTATCCCCTGCACTGGGGTCAGGTCGGGAAGGGACGGCACAGAGGTGAGCAGGAACCAACCGGCCTCTCTGTGGTGGGGCTGGCCCCGGGGCAGGCGTGGGGGTGATGGCTGGAAGTGGGATGGCGCGTGAGTTGGCACCAGCCAGCGGTGGAGGCAGAGACTCAGAGGTCAGGGATCTCTCTCTCTGTCTCTGTCTCTCTCTCTCTCCCTCAGGGAGCTGAGGAGAGTAAGGTGGCGCCCCCTGCCCACCTCGCCTACCTCTCCATGGGCCCTTCTTTCTCTGGCCGCTCCGGGAGCCCTGCGGGCTTGGGTTCAAGCCCCCACACACCGCACAGGCCAAGGGCGCATGCGCGACCGCCGGGGCCTAGGGCTGGCCTCGGGGGGCGGGGGGGTCCTCAGTGAAGGCCCCGCCCTCCCTCCAGGCTCTGACCCAGCTGCAGCTCTTCCATCGCCGCCCTTCTGGACTCGGCTTCAGCTGTCTCCCTCCCCTCCCCCACTCCCACTCAGCTTGCAGGCCGCTTCCCTGCCTTGAAAGCATTGCTCTGGCCCTGAGGGCCACAGACCTACTGGGCTTCAAGCTCAAGGCTCTGCCTGGGCCTGCTGCTTCGGCCAGGGGCTCATTTTTTCCTGGAAAAACAAAGCCATGGCCTCACCCCAAGCCTGCACTTTGCCACGGCAGGCAGCCCAGATGTAGGAAAGGCTGTGTGGAGTCAGAAGTGCCGAGACAGGCAGATGGCACCAGAGGGTTTGGGGGCCAGGGCGCAAGTGGGCTAGCCCCTCCTCCCGGGAGTCGGGGAGGCCCGGCCTTCCTAGTGCCCAGGCCACGGCTCCGGGGAGAAACCCGCCATGGAGGGCACGCGGGAGGCCCTCTGCCTGAGGTGGCAGGTGTCACGCCAGGGCCACTGCAAGCCTGGCTCGGCTTGCCTGCTTTCTCCAAAGGAGGCTGGCCGACCAGCCGAACCTGGCACCTGGGCCAGGCCCCTTCCAAGGGGACGAGTTCCAGAGGATAGAGCCCTGGGGGCGGCTGCCAAGTCTCCTGGGGCGTGTGCTGGGCCCCCGTCAGAGGAGGAAGCAGCCTGGTAAACGGTGTGCCAGGCCTGAGATCTGGAGGCCTCCCACACCCGGGTCCCTGTCCTGCCCAGGCCCCCCGAGGGAGGACGATGGTCGGGCAGTGGCGAGCGGGGTGGGGCTGGCGCCGAGCCTGCCCTTGGATGCCCCGGGGAAGGGCGCCGGGGGATGGGCTGCCCCTGGCCAGGTCTGAGGGACCGACCCAGCTCGGGGCTGTCGGGGGCAGAGAGAGAACCCCCCTCCGCCCTTTCCCTTCAGGTTCTTAGGGCTGGCCAAATCCTTCCCAAGACAGCTTGTCTGGAGAAAATCAGACCCAGCTGAAGAACATGTGTCCATGGGGGAAACCCGGGAAACTGAGTCTCCCCACACAATAGCAGAGATTCTCATCTTGCATCCTCTCCTGAGCTAATGACAAAGGTGGATGTCCCGGGTGGGTGGGCCTGTGGAATGGGAGAGGGGAGGAAGTCTATTGTCATGCAGAGGGACATGGAAAGACTTGTCTGAAGCTTATCCCCTGCACTGGGGTCAGGTCGGGAAGGGACGGCACAGAGGTGAGCAGGAACCAACCGGCCTCTCTGTGGTGGGGCTGGCCCCGGGGCAGGCGTGGGGGTGATGGCTGGAAGTGGGATGGCGCGTGAGTTGGCACCAGCCAGCGGTGGAGGCAGAGACTCAGAGGTCAGGGATCTCTCTCTCTGTCTCTGTCTCTCTCTCTCTCCCTCAGGGAGCTGAGGAGAGTAAGGTGGCGCCCCCTGCCCACCTCGCCTACCTCTCCATGGGCCCTTCTTTCTCTGGCCGCTCCGGGAGCCCTGCGGGCTTGGGTTCAAGCCCCCACACACCGCACAGGCCAAGGGCGCATGCGCGACCGCCGGGGCCTAGGGCTGGCCTCGGGGGGCGGGGGGGTCCTCAGTGAAGGCCCCGCCCTCCCTCCAGGCTCTGACCCAGCTGCAGCTCTTCCATCGCCGCCCTTCTGGACTCGGCTTCAGCTGTCTCCCTCCCCTCCCCCACTCCCACTCAGCTTGCAGGCCGCTTCCCTGCCTTGAAAGCATTGCTCTGGCCCTGAGGGCCACAGACCTACTGGGCTTCAAGCTCAAGGCTCTGCCTGGGCCTGCTGCTTCGGCCAGGGGCTCATTTTTTCCTGGAAAGACAAAGCCATGGCCTCACCCCACGCCTGCACTTTGCCACGGCAGGCAGCCCAGATGTAGGAAAGGCTGTGTGGAGTCAGAAGTGCCGAGACAGGCAGATGGCACCAGAGGGTTTGGGGGCCAGGGCGCAACTGGGCTAGCCCCTCCTCCCGGGAGTCGGGGAGGCCCGGCCTTCCTAGTGCCCAGGCCACGGCTCCGGGGAGAAACCCGCCATGGAGGGCACGCGGGAGGCCCTCTGCCTGAGGTGGCAGGTGTCACGCCAGGGCCACTGCAAGCCTGGCTCGGCTTGCCTGCTTTCTCCAAAGGAGGCTGGCCGACCAGCCGAACCTGGCACCTGGGCCAGGCCCCTTCCAAGGGGACGAGTTCCAGAGGATAGAGCCCTGGGGGCGGCTGCCAAGTCTCCTGGGGCGTGTGCTGGGCCCCCGTCAGAGGAGGAAGCAGCCTGGTAAACGGTGTGCCAGGCCTGAGATCTGGAGGCCTCCCACACCCGGGTCCCTGTCCTGCCCAGGCCCCCCGAGGGAGGACGATGGTCGGGCAGTGGCGAGCGGGGTGGGGCTGGCGCCGAGCCTGCCCTTGGATGCCCCGGGGAAGGGCGCCGGGGGATGGGCTGCCCCTGGCCAGGTCTGAGGGACCGACCCAGCTCGGGGCTGTCGGGGGCAGAGAGAGAACCCCCCTCCGCCCTTTCCCTTCAGGTTCTTAGGGCTGGCCAAATCCTTCCCAAGACAGCTTGTCTGGAGAAAATCAGACCCAGCTGAAGAACATGTGTCCATGGGGGAAACCCGGGAAACTGAGTCTCCCCACACAATAGCAGAGATTCTCATCTTGCATCCTCTCCTGAGCTAATGACAAAGGTGGATGTCCCGGGTGGGTGGGCCTGTGGAATGGGAGAGGGGAGGAAGTCTATTGTCATGCAGAGGGACATGGAAAGACTTGTCTGAAGCTTATCCCCTGCACTGGGGTCAGGTCGGGAAGGGACGGCACAGAGGTGAGCAGGAACCAACCGGCCTCTCTGTGGTGGGGCTGGCCCCGGGGCAGGCGTGGGGGTGATGGCTGGAAGTGGGATGGCGCGTGAGTTGGCACCAGCCAGCGGTGGAGGCAGAGACTCAGAGGTCAGGGATCTCTCTCTCTGTCTCTGTCTCTCTCTCTCTCCCTCAGGGAGCTGAGGAGAGTAAGGTGGCGCCCCCTGCCCACCTCGCCTACCTCTCCATGGGCCCTTCTTTCTCTGGCCGCTCCGGGAGCCCTGCGGGCTTGGGTTCAAGCCCCCACACACCGCACAGGCCAAGGGCGCATGCGCGACCGCCGGGGCCTAGGGCTGGCCTCGGGGGGCGGGGGGGTCCTCAGTGAAGGCCCCGCCCTCCCTCCAGGCTCTGACCCAGCTGCAGCTCTTCCATCGCCGCCCTTCTGGACTCGGCTTCAGCTGTCTCCCTCCCCTCCCCCACTCCCACTCAGCTTGCAGGCCGCTTCCCTGCCTTGAAAGCATTGCTCTGGCCCTGAGGGCCACAGACCTACTGGGCTTCAAGCTCAAGGCTCTGCCTGGGCCTGCTGCTTCGTCCAGGGGCTCATTTTTTCCTGGAAAGACAAAGCCATGGCCTCACCCCACGCCTGCACTTTGCCACGGCAGGCAGCCCAGATGTAGGAAAGGCTGTGTGGAGTCAGAAGTGCCGAGACAGGCAGATGGCACCAGAGGGTTTGGGGGCCAGGGCGCAACTGGGCTAGCCCCTCCTCCCGGGAGTCGGGGAGGCCCGGCCTTCCTAGTGCCCAGGCCACGGCTCCGGGGAGAAACCCGCCATGGAGGGCACGCGGGAGGCCCTCTGCCTGAGGTGGCAGGTGTCACGCCAGGGCCACTGCAAGCCTGGCTCGGCTTGCCTGCTTTCTCCAAAGGAGGCTGGCCGACCAGCCGAACCTGGCACCTGGGCCAGGCCCCTTCCAAGGGGACGAGTTCCAGAGGATAGAGCCCTGGGGGCGGCTGCCAAGTCTCCTGGGGCGTGTGCTGGGCCCCCGTCAGAGGAGGAAGCAGCCTGGTAAACGGTGTGCCAGGCCTGAGATCTGGAGGCCTCCCACACCCGGGTCCCTGTCCTGCCCAGGCCCCCCGAGGGAGGACGATGGTCGGGCAGTGGCGAGCGGGGTGGGGCTGGCGCCGAGCCTGCCCTTGGATGCCCCGGGGAAGGGCGCCGGGGGATGGGCTGCCCCTGGCCAGGTCTGAGGGACCGACCCAGCTCGGGGCTGTCGGGGGCAGAGAGAGAACCCCCCTCCGCCCTTTCCCTTCAGGTTCTTAGGGCTGGCCAAATCCTTCGCAAGACAGCTTGTCTGGAGAAAATCAGACCCAGCTGAAGAACATGTGTCCATGGGGGAAACCCGGGAAACTGAGTCTCCCCACACAATAGCAGAGATTCTCATCTTGCATCCTCTCCTGAGCTAATGACAAAGGTGGATGTCCCGGGTGGGTGGGCCTGTGGAATGGGAGAGGGGAGGAAGTCTATTGTCATGCAGAGGGACATGGAAAGACTTGTCTGAAGCTTATCCCCTGCACTGGGGTCAGGTCGGGAAGGGACGGCACAGAGGTGAGCAGGAACCAACCGGCCTCTCTGTGGTGGGGCTGGCCCCGGGGCAGGCGTGGGGGTGATGGCTGGAAGTGGGATGGCGCGTGAGTTGGCACCAGCCAGCGGTGGAGGCAGAGACTCAGAGGTCAGGGATCTCTCTCTCTGTCTCTGTCTCTGTCTCTCTCCCTCAGGGAGCTGAGGAGAGTAAGGTGGCGCCCCCTGCCCACCTCGCCTACCTCTCCATGGGCCCTTCTTTCTCTGGCCGCTCCGGGAGCCCTGCGGGCTTGGGTTCAAGCCCCCACACACCGCACAGGCCAAGGGCGCATGCGCGACCGCCGGGGCCTAGGGCTGGCCTCGGGGGGCGGGGGGGTCCTCAGTGAAGGCCCCGCCCTCCCTCCAGGCTCTGACCCAGCTGCAGCTCTTCCATCGCCGCCCTTCTGGACTCGGCTTCAGCTGTCTCCCTCCCCTCCCCCACTCCCACTCAGCTTGCAGGCCGCTTCCCTGCCTTGAAAGCATTGCTCTGGCCCTGAGGGCCACAGACCTACTGGGCTTCAAGCTCAAGGCTCTGCCTGGGCCTGCTGCTTCGGCCAGGGGCTCATTTTTTCCTGGAAAGACAAAGCCATGGCCTCACCCCACGCCTGCACTTTGCCACGGCAGGCAGCCCAGATGTAGGAAAGGCTGTGTGGAGTCAGAAGTGCCGAGACAGGCAGATGGCACCAGAGGGTTTGGGGGCCAGGGCGCAACTGGGCTAGCCCCTCCTCCCGGGAGTCGGGGAGGCCCGGCCTTCCTAGTGCCCAGGCCACGGCTCCGGGGAGAAACCCGCCATGGAGGGCACGCGGGAGGCCCTCTGCCTGAGGTGGCAGGTGTCACGCCAGGGCCACTGCAAGCCTGGCTCGGCTTGCCTGCTTTCTCCAAAGGAGGCTGGCCGACCAGCCGAACCTGGCACCTGGGCCAGGCCCCTTCCAAGGGGACGAGTTCCAGAGGATAGAGCCCTGGGGGCGGCTGCCAAGTCTCCTGGGGCGTGTGCTGGGCCCCCGTCAGAGGAGGAAGCAGCCTGGTAAACGGTGTGCCAGGCCTGAGATCTGGAGGCCTCCCACACCCGGGTCCCTGTCCTGCCCAGGCCCCCCGAGGGAGGACGATGGTCGGGCAGTGGCGAGCGGGGTGGGGCTGGCGCCGAGCCTGCCCTTGGATGCCCCGGGGAAGGGCGCCGGGGGATGGGCTGCCCCTGGCCAGGTCTGAGGGACCGACCCAGCTCGGGGCTGTCGGGGGCAGAGAGAGAACCCCCCTCCGCCCTTTCCCTTCAGGTTCTTAGGGCTGGCCAAATCCTTCGCAAGACAGCTTGTCTGGAGAAAATCAGACCCAGCTGAAGAACATGTGTCCATGGGGGAAACCCGGGAAACTGAGTCTCCCCACACAATAGCAGAGATTCTCATCTTGCATCCTCTCCTGAGCTAATGACAAAGGTGGATGTCCCGGGTGGGTGGGCCTGTGGAATGGGAGAGGGGAGGAAGTCTATTGTCATGCAGAGGGACATGGAAAGACTTGTCTGAAGCTTATCCCCTGCACTGGGGTCAGGTCGGGAAGGGACGGCACAGAGGTGAGCAGGAACCAACCGGCCTCTCTGTGGTGGGGCTGGCCCCGGGGCAGGCGTGGGGGTGATGGCTGGAAGTGGGATGGCGCGTGAGTTGGCACCAGCCAGCGGTGGAGGCAGAGACTCAGAGGTCAGGGATCTCTCTCTCTGTCTCTGTCTCTCTCTCTCCCTCAGGGAGCTGAGGAGAGTAAGGTGGCGCCCCCTGCCCACCTCGCCTACCTCTCCATGGGCCCTTCTTTCTCTGGCCGCTCCGGGAGCCCTGCGGGCTTGGGTTCAAGCCCCCACACACCGCACAGGCCAAGGGCGCATGCGCGACCGCCGGGGCCTAGGGCTGGCCTCGGGGGGCGGGGGGGTCCTCAGTGAAGGCCCCGCCCTCCCTCCAGGCTCTGACCCAGCTGCAGCTCTTCCATCGCCGCCCTTCTGGACTCGGCTTCAGCTGTCTCCCTCCCCTCCCCCACTCCCACTCAGCTTGCAGGCCGCTTCCCTGCCTTGAAAGCATTGCTCTGGCCCTGAGGGCCACAGACCTACTGGGCTTCAAGCTCAAGGCTCTGCCTGGGCCTGCTGCTTCGTCCAGGGGCTCATTTTTTCCTGGAAAGACAAAGCCATGGCCTCACCCCACGCCTGCACTTTGCCACGGCAGGCAGCCCAGATGTAGGAAAGGCTGTGTGGAGTCAGAAGTGCCGAGACAGGCAGATGGCACCAGAGGGTTTGGGGGCCAGGGCGCAACTGGGCTAGCCCCTCCTCCCGGGAGTCGGGGAGGCCCGGCCTTCCTAGTGCCCAGGCCACGGCTCCGGGGAGAAACCCGCCATGGAGGGCACGCGGGAGGCCCTCTGCCTGAGGTGGCAGGTGTCACGCCAGGGCCACTGCAAGCCTGGCTCGGCTTGCCTGCTTTCTCCAAAGGAGGCTGGCCGACCAGCCGAACCTGGCACCTGGGCCAGGCCCCTTCCAAGGGGACGAGTTCCAGAGGATAGAGCCCTGGGGGCGGCTGCCAAGTCTCCTGGGGCGTGTGCTGGGCCCCCGTCAGAGGAGGAAGCAGCCTGGTAAACGGTGTGCCAGGCCTGAGATCTGGAGGCCTCCCACACCCGGGTCCCTGTCCTGCCCAGGCCCCCCGAGGGAGGACGATGGTCGGGCAGTGGCGAGCGGGGTGGGGCTGGCGCCGAGCCTGCCCTTGGATGCCCCGGGGAAGGGCGCCGGGGGATGGGCTGCCCCTGGCCAGGTCTGAGGGACCGACCCAGCTCGGGGCTGTCGGGGGCAGAGAGAGAACCCCCCTCCGCCCTTTCCCTTCAGGTTCTTAGGGCTGGCCAAATCCTTCCCAAGACAGCTTGTCTGGAGAAAATCAGACCCAGCTGAAGAACATGTGTCCATGGGGGAAACCCGGGAAACTGAGTCTCCCCACACAATAGCAGAGATTCTCATCTTGCATCCTCTCCTGAGCTAATGACAAAGGTGGATGTCCCGGGTGGGTGGGCCTGTGGAATGGGAGAGGGGAGGAAGTCTATTGTCATGCAGAGGGACATGGAAAGACTTGTCTGAAGCTTATCCCCTGCACTGGGGTCAGGTCGGGAAGGGACGGCACAGAGGTGAGCAGGAACCAACCGGCCTCTCTGTGGTGGGGCTGGCCCCGGGGCAGGCGTGGGGGTGATGGCTGGAAGTGGGATGGCGCGTGAGTTGGCACCAGCCAGCGGTGGAGGCAGAGACTCAGAGGTCAGGGATCTCTCTCTCTGTCTCTGTCTCTCTCTCTCTCCCTCAGGGAGCTGAGGAGAGTAAGGTGGCGCCCCCTGCCCACCTCGCCTACCTCTCCATGGGCCCTTCTTTCTCTGGCCGCTCCGGGAGCCCTGCGGGCTTGGGTTCAAGCCCCCACACACCGCACAGGCCAAGGGCGCATGCGCGACCGCCGGGGCCTAGGGCTGGCCTCGGGGGGCGGGGGGGTCCTCAGTGAAGGCCCCGCCCTCCCTCCAGGCTCTGACCCAGCTGCAGCTCTTCCATCGCCGCCCTTCTGGACTCGGCTTCAGCTGTCTCCCTCCCCTCCCCCACTCCCACTCAGCTTGCAGGCCGCTTCCCTGCCTTGAAAGCATTGCTCTGGCCCTGAGGGCCACAGACCTACTGGGCTTCAAGCTCAAGGCTCTGCCTGGGCCTGCTGCTTCGGCCAGGGGCTCATTTTTTCCTGGAAAGACAAAGCCATGGCCTCACCCCACGCCTGCACTTTGCCACGGCAGGCAGCCCAGATGTAGGAAAGGCTGTGTGGAGTCAGAAGTGCCGAGACAGGCAGATGGCACCAGAGGGTTTGGGGGCCAGGGCGCAAGTGGGCTAGCCCCTCCTCCCGGGAGTCGGGGAGGCCCGGCCTTCCTAGTGCCCAGGCCACGGCTCCGGGGAGAAACCCGCCATGGAGGGCACGCGGGAGGCCCTCTGCCTGAGGTGGCAGGTGTCACGCCAGGGCCACTGCAAGCCTGGCTCGGCTTGCCTGCTTTCTCCAAAGGAGGCTGGCCGACCAGCCGAACCTGGCACCTGGGCCAGGCCCCTTCCAAGGGGACGAGTTCCAGAGGATAGAGCCCTGGGGGCGGCTGCCAAGTCTCCTGGGGCGTGTGCTGGGCCCCCGTCAGAGGAGGAAGCAGCCTGGTAAACGGTGTGCCAGGCCTGAGATCTGGAGGCCTCCCACACCCGGGTCCCTGTCCTGCCCAGGCCCCCCGAGGGAGGACGATGGTCGGGCAGTGGCGAGCGGGGTGGGGCTGGCGCCGAGCCTGCCCTTGGATGCCCCGGGGAAGGGCGCCGGGGGATGGGCTGCCCCTGGCCAGGTCTGAGGGACCGACCCAGCTCGGGGCTGTCGGGGGCAGAGAGAGAACCCCCCTCCGCCCTTTCCCTTCAGGTTCTTAGGGCTGGCCAAATCCTTCCCAAGACAGCTTGTCTGGAGAAAATCAGACCCAGCTGAAGAACATGTGTCCATGGGGGAAACCCGGGAAACTGAGTCTCCCCACACAATAGCAGAGATTCTCATCTTGCATCCTCTCCTGAGCTAATGACAAAGGTGGATGTCCCGGGTGGGTGGGCCTGTGGAATGGGAGAGGGGAGGAAGTCTATTGTCATGCAGAGGGACATGGAAAGACTTGTCTGAAGCTTATCCCCTACACTGGGGTCAGGTCGGGAAGGGACGGCACAGAGGTGAGCAGGAACCAACCGGCCTCTCTGTGGTGGGGCTGGCCCCGGGGCAGGCGTGGGGGTGATGGCTGGAAGTGGGATGGCGCGTGAGTTGGCACCAGCCAGCGGTGGAGGCAGAGACTCAGAGGTCAGGGATCTCTCTCTCTGTCTCTGTCTCTCTCTCTCTCCCTCAGGGAGCTGAGGAGAGTAAGGTGGCGCCCCCTGCCCACCTCGCCTACCTCTCCATGGGCCCTTCTTTCTCTGGCCGCTCCGGGAGCCCTGCGGGCTTGGGTTCAAGCCCCCACACACCGCACAGGCCAAGGGCGCATGCGCGACCGCCGGGGCCTAGGGCTGGCCTCGGGGGGCGGGGGGGTCCTCAGTGAAGGCCCCGCCCTCCCTCCAGGCTCTGACCCAGCTGCAGCTCTTCCATCGCCGCCCTTCTGGACTCGGCTTCAGCTGTCTCCCTCCCCTCCCCCACTCCCACTCAGCTTGCAGGCCGCTTCCCTGCCTTGAAAGCATTGCTCTGGCCCTGAGGGCCACAGACCTACTGGGCTTCAAGCTCAAGGCTCTGCCTGGGCCTGCTGCTTCGGCCAGGGGCTCATTTTTTCCTGGAAAGACAAAGCCATGGCCTCACCCCACGCCTGCACTTTGCCACGGCAGGCAGCCCAGATGTAGGAAAGGCTGTGTGGAGTCAGAAGTGCCGAGACAGGCAGATGGCACCAGAGGGTTTGGGGTCCAGGGCGCAACTGGGCTAGCCCCTCCTCCCGGGAGTCGGGGAGGCCCGGCCTTCCTAGTGCCCAGGCCACGGCTCCGGGGAGAAACCCGCCATGGAGGGCACGCGGGAGGCCCTCTGCCTGAGGTGGCAGGTGTCACGCCAGGGCCACTGCAAGCCTGGCTCGGCTTGCCTGCTTTCTCCAAAGGAGGCTGGCCGACCAGCCGAACCTGGCATCTGGGCCAGGCCCCTTCCAAGGGGACGAGTTCCAGAGGATAGAGCCCTGGGGGCGGCTGCCAAGTCTCCTGGGGCGTGTGCTGGGCCCCCGTCAGAGGAGGAAGCAGCCTGGTAAACGGTGTGCCAGGCCTGAGATCTGGAGGCCTCCCACACCCGGGTCCCTGTCCTGCCCAGGCCCCCCGAGGGAGGACGATGGTCGGGCAGTGGCGAGCGGGGTGGGGCTGGCGCCGAGCCTGCCCTTGGATGCCCCGGGGAAGGGCGCCGGGGGATGGGCTGCCCCTGGCCAGGTCTGAGGGACCGACCCAGCTCGGGGCTGTCGGGGGCAGAGAGAGAACCCCCCTCCGCCCTTTCCCTTCAGGTTCTTAGGGCTGGCCAAATCCTTCCCAAGACAGCTTGTCTGGAGAAAATCAGACCCAGCTGAAGAACATGTGTCCATGGGGGAAACCCGGGAAACTGAGTCTCCCCACACAATAGCAGAGATTCTCATCTTGCATCCTCTCCTGAGCTAATGACAAAGGTGGATGTCCCGGGTGGGTGGGCCTGTGGAATGGGAGAGGGGAGGAAGTCTATTGTCATGCAGAGGGACATGGAAAGACTTGTCTGAAGCTTATCCCCTGCACTGGGGTCAGGTCGGGAAGGGACGGCACAGAGGTGAGCAGGAACCAACCGGCCTCTCTGTGGTGGGGCTGGCCCCGGGGCAGGCGTGGGGGTGATGGCTGGAAGTGGGATGGCGCGTGAGTTGGCACCAGCCAGCGGTGGAGGCAGAGACTCAGAGGTCAGGGATCTCTCTCTCTGTCTCTGTCTCTGTCTCTCTCCCTCAGGGAGCTGAGGAGAGTAAGGTGGCGCCCCCTGCCCACCTCGCCTACCTCTCCATGGGCCCTTCTTTCTCTGGCCGCTCCGGGAGCCCTGCGGGCTTGGGTTCAAGCCCCCACACACCGCACAGGCCAAGGGCGCATGCGCGACCGCCGGGGCCTAGGGCTGGCCTCGGGGGGCGGGGGGGTCCTCAGTGAAGGCCCCGCCCTCCCTCCAGGCTCTGACCCAGCTGCAGCTCTTCCATCGCCGCCCTTCTGGACTCGGCTTCAGCTGTCTCCCTCCCCTCCCCCACTCCCACTCAGCTTGCAGGCCGCTTCCCTGCCTTGAAAGCATTGCTCTGGCCCTGAGGGCCACAGACCTACTGGGCTTCAAGCTCAAGGCTCTGCCTGGGCCTGCTGCTTCGTCCAGGGGCTCATTTTTTCCTGGAAAGACAAAGCCATGGCCTCACCCCACGCCTGCACTTTGCCACGGCAGGCAGCCCAGATGTAGGAAAGGCTGTGTGGAGTCAGAAGTGCCGAGACAGGCAGATGGCACCAGAGGGTTTGGGGGCCAGGGCGCAAGTGGGCTAGCCCCTCCTCCCGGGAGTCGGGGAGGCCCGGCCTTCCTAGTGCCCAGGCCACGGCTCCGGGGAGAAACCCGCCATGGAGGGCACGCGGGAGGCCCTCTGCCTGAGGTGGCAGGTGTCACGCCAGGGCCACTGCAAGCCTGGCTCGGCTTGCCTGCTTTCTCCAAAGGAGGCTGGCCGACCAGCCGAACCTGGCACCTGGGCCAGGCCCCTTCCAAGGGGACGAGTTCCAGAGGATAGAGCCCTGGGGGCGGCTGCCAAGTCTCCTGGGGCGTGTGCTGGGCCCCCGTCAGAGGAGGAAGCAGCCTGGTAAACGGTGTGCCAGGCCTGAGATCTGGAGGCCTCCCACACCCGGGTCCCTGTCCTGCCCAGGCCCCCCGAGGGAGGACGATGGTCGGGCAGTGGCGAGCGGGGTGGGGCTGGCGCCGAGCCTGCCCTTGGATGCCCCGGGGAAGGGCGCCGGGGGATGGGCTGCCCCTGGCCAGGTCTGAGGGACCGACCCAGCTCGGGGCTGTCGGGGGCAGAGAGAGAACCCCCCTCCGCCCTTTCCCTTCAGGTTCTTAGGGCTGGCCAAATCCTTCCCAAGACAGCTTGTCTGGAGAAAATCAGACCCAGCTGAAGAACATGTGTCCATGGGGGAAACCCGGGAAACTGAGTCTCCCCACACAATAGCAGAGATTCTCATCTTGCATCCTCTCCTGAGCTAATGACAAAGGTGGATGTCCCGGGTGGGTGGGCCTGTGGAATGGGAGAGGGGAGGAAGTCTATTGTCATGCAGAGGGACATGGAAAGACTTGTCTGAAGCTTATCCCCTGCACTGGGGTCAGGTCGGGAAGGGACGGCACAGAGGTGAGCAGGAACCAACCGGCCTGTCTGTGGTGGGGCTGGCCCCGGGGCAGGCGTGGGGGTGATGGCTGGAAGTGGGATGGCGCGTGAGTCGGCACCAGCCAGCGGTGGAGGCAGAGACTCAGAGGTCAGGGATCTCTCTCTCTGTCTCTGTCTCTCTCTCTCTCCCTCAGGGAGCTGAGGAGAGTAAGGTGGCGCCCCCTGCCCACCTCGCCTACCTCTCCATGGGCCCTTCTTTCTCTGGCCGCTCCGGGAGCCCTGCGGGCTTGGGTTCAAGCCCCCACACACCGCACAGGCCAAGGGCGCATGCGCGACCGCCGGGGCCTAGGGCTGGCCTCGGGGGGCGGGGGGGTCCTCAGTGAAGGCCCCGCCCTCCCTCCAGGCTCTGACCCAGCTGCAGCTCTTCCATCGCCGCCCTTCTGGACTCGGCTTCAGCTGTCTCCCTCCCCTCCCCCACTCCCACTCAGCTTGCAGGCCGCTTCCCTGCCTTGAAAGCATTGCTCTGGCCCTGAGGGCCACAGACCTACTGGGCTTCAAGCTCAAGGCTCTGCCTGGGCCTGCTGCTTCGGCCAGGGGCTCATTTTTTCCTGGAAAGACAAAGCCATGGCCTCACCCCACGCCTGCACTTTGCCACGGCAGGCAGCCCAGATGTAGGAAAGGCTGTGTGGAGTCAGAAGTGCCGAGACAGGCAGATGGCACCAGAGGGTTTGGGGGCCAGGGCGCAACTGGGCTAGCCCCTCCTCCCGGGAGTCGGGGAGGCCCGGCCTTCCTAGTGCCCAGGCCACGGCTCCGGGGAGAAACCCGCCATGGAGGGCACGCGGGAGGCCCTCTGCCTGAGGTGGCAGGTGTCACGCCAGGGCCACTGCAAGCCTGGCTCGGCTTGCCTGCTTTCTCCAAAGGAGGCTGGCCGACCAGCCGAACCTGGCACCTGGGCCAGGCCCCTTCCAAGGGGACGAGTTCCAGAGGCTAGAGCCCTGGGGGCGGCTGCCAAGTCTCCTGGGGCGTGTGCTGGGCCCCCGTCAGAGGAGGAAGCAGCCTGGTAAACGGTGTGCCAGGCCTGAGATCTGGAGGCCTCCCACACCCGGGTCCCTGTCCTGCCCAGGCCCCCCGAGGGAGGACGATGGTCGGGCAGTGGCGAGCGGGGTGGGGCTGGCGCCGAGCCTGCCCTTGGATGCCCCGGGGAAGGGCGCCGGGGGATGGGCTGCCCCTGGCCAGGTCTGAGGGACCGACCCAGCTCGGGGCTGTCGGGGGCAGAGAGAGAACCCCCCTCCGCCCTTTCCCTTCAGGTTCTTAGGGCTGGCCAAATCCTTCGCAAGACAGCTTGTCTGGAGAAAATCAGACCCAGCTGAAGAACATGTGTCCATGGGGGAAACCCGGGAAACTGAGTCTCCCCACACAATAGCAGAGATTCTCATCTTGCATCCTCTCCTGAGCTAATGACAAAGGTGGATGTCCCGGGTGGGTGGGCCTGTGGAATGGGAGAGGGGAGGAAGTCTATTGTCATGCAGAGGGACATGGAAAGACTTGTCTGAAGCTTATCCCCTGCAGTGGGGTCAGGTCAGGAAGGGACGGCACAGAGGTGAGCAGGAACCAACCGGCCTCTCTGTGGTGGGGCTGGCCCCGGGGCAGGCGTGGGGGTGATGGCTGGAAGTGGGATGGCGCGTGAGTTGGCACCAGCCAGCGGTGGAGGCAGAGACTCAGAGGTCAGGGATCTCTCTCTCTGTCTCTGTCTCTCTCTCTCTCCCTCAGGGAGCTGAGGAGAGTAAGGTGGCGCCCCCTGCCCACCTCGCCTACCTCTCCATGGGCCCTTCTTTCTCTGGCCGCTCCGGGAGCCCTGCGGGCTTGGGTTCAAGCCCCCACACACCGCACAGGCCAAGGGCGCATGCGCGACCGCCGGGGCCTAGGGCTGGCCTCGGGGGGCGGGGGGGTCCTCAGTGAAGGCCCCGCCCTCCCTCCAGGCTCTGACCCAGCTGCAGCTCTTCCATCGCCGCCCTTCTGGACTCGGCTTCAGCTGTCTCCCTCCCCTCCCCCACTCCCACTCAGCTTGCAGGCCGCTTCCCTGCCTTGAAAGCATTGCTCTGGCCCTGAGGGCCACAGACCTACTGGGCTTCAAGCTCAAGGCTCTGCCTGGGCCTGCTGCTTCGTCCAGGGGCTCATTTTTTCCTGGAAAGACAAAGCCATGGCCTCACCCCACGCCTGCACTTTGCCACGGCAGGCAGCCCAGATGTAGGAAAGGCTGTGTGGAGTCAGAAGTGCCGAGACAGGCAGATGGCACCAGAGGGTTTGGGGGCCAGGGCGCAACTGGGCTAGCCCCTCCTCCCGGGAGTCGGGGAGGCCCGGCCTTCCTAGTGCCCAGGCCACGGCTCCGGGGAGAAACCCGCCATGGAGGGCACGCGGGAGGCCCTCTGCCTGAGGTGGCAGGTGTCACGCCAGGGCCACTGCAAGCCTGGCTCGGCTTGCCTGCTTTCTCCAAAGGAGGCTGGCCGACCAGCCGAACCTGGCACCTGGGCCAGGCCCCTTCCAAGGGGACGAGTTCCAGAGGATAGAGCCCTGGGGGCGGCTGCCAAGTCTCCTGGGGCGTGTGCTGGGCCCCCGTCAGAGGAGGAAGCAGCCTGGTAAACGGTGTGCCAGGCCTGAGATCTGGAGGCCTCCCACACCCGGGTCCCTGTCCTGCCCAGGCCCCCCGAGGGAGGACGATGGTCGGGCAGTGGCGAGCGGGGTGGGGCTGGCGCCGAGCCTGCCCTTGGATGCCCCGGGGAAGGGCGCCGGGGGATGGGCTGCCCCTGGCCAGGTCTGAGGGACCGACCCAGCTCGGGGCTGTCGGGGGCAGAGAGAGAACCCCCCTCCGCCCTTTCCCTTCAGGTTCTTAGGGCTGGCCAAATCCTTCGCAAGACAGCTTGTCTGGAGAAAATCAGACCCAGCTGAAGAACATGTGTCCATGGGGGAAACCCGGGAAACTGAGTCTCCCCACACAATAGCAGAGATTCTCATCTTGCATCCTCTCCTGAGCTAATGACAAAGGTGGATGTCCCGGGTGGGTGGGCCTGTGGAATGGGAGAGGGGAGGAAGTCTATTGTCATGCAGAGGGACATGGAAAGACTTGTCTGAAGCTTATCCCCTGCACTGGGGTCAGGTCGGGAAGGGACGGCACAGAGGTGAGCAGGAACCAACCGGCCTCTCTGTGGTGGGGCTGGCCCCGGGGCAGGCGTGGGGGTGATGGCTGGAAGTGGGATGGCGCGTGAGTTGGCACCAGCCAGCGGTGGAGGCAGAGACTCAGAGGTCAGGGATCTCTCTCTCTGTCTCTGTCTCTCTCTCTCTCCCTCAGGGAGCTGAGGAGAGTAAGGTGGCGCCCCCTGCCCACCTCGCCTACCTCTCCATGGGCCCTTCTTTCTCTGGCCGCTCCGGGAGCCCTGCGGGCTTGGGTTCAAGCCCCCACACACCGCACAGGCCAAGGGCGCATGCGCGACCGCCGGGGCCTAGGGCTGGCCTCGGGGGGCGGGGGGGTCCTCAGTGAAGGCCCCGCCCTCCCTCCAGGCTCTGACCCAGCTGCAGCTCTTCCATCGCCGCCCTTCTGGACTCGGCTTCAGCTGTCTCCCTCCCCTCCCCCACTCCCACTCAGCTTGCAGGCCGCTTCCCTGCCTTGAAAGCATTGCTCTGGCCCTGAGGGCCACAGACCTACTGGGCTTCAAGCTCAAGGCTCTGCCTGGGCCTGCTGCTTCGGCCAGGGGCTCATTTTTTCCTGGAAAGACAAAGCCATGGCCTCACCCCACGCCTGCACTTTGCCACGGCAGGCAGCCCAGATGTAGGAAAGGCTGTGTGGAGTCAGAAGTGCCGAGACAGGCAGATGGCACCAGAGGGTTTGGGGGCCAGGGCGCAACTGGGCTAGCCCCTCCTCCCGGGAGTCGGGGAGGCCCGGCCTTCCTAGTGCCCAGGCCACGGCTCCGGGGAGAAACCCGCCATGGAGGGCACGCGGGAGGCCCTCTGCCTGAGGTGGCAGGTGTCACGCCAGGGCCACTGCAAGCCTGGCTCGGCTTGCCTGCTTTCTCCAAAGGAGGCTGGCCGACCAGCCGAACCTGGCACCTGGGCCAGGCCCCTTCCAAGGGGACGAGTTCCAGAGGATAGAGCCCTGGGGGCGGCTGCCAAGTCTCCTGGGGCGTGTGCTGGGCCCCCGTCAGAGGAGGAAGCAGCCTGGTAAACGGTGTGCCAGGCCTGAGATCTGGAGGCCTCCCACACCCGGGTCCCTGTCCTGCCCAGGCCCCCCGAGGGAGGACGATGGTCGGGCAGTGGCGAGCGGGGTGGGGCTGGCGCCGAGCCTGCCCTTGGATGCCCCGGGGAAGGGCGCCGGGGGATGGGCTGCCCCTGGCCAGGTCTGAGGGACCGACCCAGCTCGGGGCTGTCGGGGGCAGAGAGAGAACCCCCCTCCGCCCTTTCCCTTCAGGTTCTTAGGGCTGGCCAAATCCTTCGCAAGACAGCTTGTCTGGAGAAAATCAGACCCAGCTGAAGAACATGTGTCCATGGGGGAAACCCGGGAAACTGAGTCTCCCCACACAATAGCAGAGATTCTCATCTTGCATCCTCTCCTGAGCTAATGACAAAGGTGGATGTCCCGGGTGGGTGGGCCTGTGGAATGGGAGAGGGGAGGAAGTCTATTGTCATGCAGAGGGACATGGAAAGACTTGTCTGAAGCTTATCCCCTGCACTGGGGTCAGGTCGGGAAGGGACGGCACAGAGGTGAGCAGGAACCAACCGGCCTCTCTGTGGTGGGGCTGGCCCCGGGGCAGGCGTGGGGGTGATGGCTGGAAGTGGGATGGCGCGTGAGTTGGCACCAGCCAGCGGTGGAGGCAGAGACTCAGAGGTCAGGGATCTCTCTCTCTGTCTCTGTCTCTCTCTCTCCCTCAGGGAGCTGAGGAGAGTAAGGTGGCGCCCCCTGCCCACCTCGCCTACCTCTCCATGGGCCCTTCTTTCTCTGGCCGCTCCGGGAGCCCTGCGGGCTTGGGTTCAAGCCCCCACACACCGCACAGGCCAAGGGCGCATGCGCGACCGCCGGGGCCTAGGGCTGGCCTCGGGGGGCGGGGGGGTCCTCAGTGAAGGCCCCGCCCTCCCTCCAGGCTCTGACCCAGCTGCAGCTCTTCCATCGCCGCCCTTCTGGACTCGGCTTCAGCTGTCTCCCTCCCCTCCCCCACTCCCACTCAGCTTGCAGGCCGCTTCCCTGCCTTGAAAGCATTGCTCTGGCCCTGAGGGCCACAGACCTACTGGGCTTCAAGCTCAAGGCTCTGCCTGGGCCTGCTGCTTCGGCCAGGGGCTCATTTTTTCCTGGAAAGACAAAGCCATGGCCTCACCCCACGCCTGCACTTTGCCACGGCAGGCAGCCCAGATGTAGGAAAGGCTGTGTGGAGTCAGAAGTGCCGAGACAGGCAGATGGCACCAGAGGGTTTGGGGGCCAGGGCGCAACTGGGCTAGCCCCTCCTCCCGGGAGTCGGGGAGGCCCGGCCTTCCTAGTGCCCAGGCCACGGCTCCGGGGAGAAACCCGCCATGGAGGGCACGCGGGAGGCCCTCTGCCTGAGGTGGCAGGTGTCACGCCAGGGCCACTGCAAGCCTGGCTCGGCTTGCCTGCTTTCTCCAAAGGAGGCTGGCCGACCAGCCGAACCTGGCACCTGGGCCAGGCCCCTTCCAAGGGGACGAGTTCCAGAGGATAGAGCCCTGGGGGCGGCTGCCAAGTCTCCTGGGGCGTGTGCTGGGCCCCCGTCAGAGGAGGAAGCAGCCTGGTAAACGGTGTGCCAGGCCTGAGATCTGGAGGCCTCCCACACCCGGGTCCCTGTCCTGCCCAGGCCCCCCGAGGGAGGACGATGGTCGGGCAGTGGCGAGCGGGGTGGGGCTGGCGCCGAGCCTGCCCTTGGATGCCCCGGGGAAGGGCGCCGGGGGATGGGCTGCCCCTGGCCAGGTCTGAGGGACCGACCCAGCTCGGGGCTGTCGGGGGCAGAGAGAGAACCCCCCTCCGCCCTTTCCCTTCAGGTTCTTAGGGCTGGCCAAATCCTTCCCAAGACAGCTTGTCTGGAGAAAATCAGACCCAGCTGAAGAACATGTGTCCATGGGGGAAACCCGGGAAACTGAGTCTCCCCACACAATAGCAGAGATTCTCATCTTGCATCCTCTCCTGAGCTAATGACAAAGGTGGATGTCCCGGGTGGGTGGGCCTGTGGAATGGGAGAGGGGAGGAAGTCTATTGTCATGCAGAGGGACATGGAAAGACTTGTCTGAAGCTTATCCCCTGCACTGGGGTCAGGTCGGGAAGGGACGGCACAGAGGTGAGCAGGAACCAACCGGCCTCTCTGTGGTGGGGCTGGCCCCGGGGCAGGCGTGGGGGTGATGGCTGGAAGTGGGATGGCGCGTGAGTTGGCACCAGCCAGCGGTGGAGGCAGAGACTCAGAGGTCAGGGATCTCTCTCTCTGTCTCTGTCTCTCTCTCTCTCCCTCAGGGAGCTGAGGAGAGTAAGGTGGCGCCCCCTGCCCACCTCGCCTACCTCTCCATGGGCCCTTCTTTCTCTGGCCGCTCCGGGAGCCCTGCGGGCTTGGGTTCAAGCCCCCACACACCGCACAGGCCAAGGGCGCATGCGCGACCGCCGGGGCCTAGGGCTGGCCTCGGGGGGCGGGGGGGTCCTCAGTGAAGGCCCCGCCCTCCCTCCAGGCTCTGACCCAGCTGCAGCTCTTCCATCGCCGCCCTTCTGGACTCGGCTTCAGCTGTCTCCCTCCCCTCCCCCACTCCCACTCAGCTTGCAGGCCGCTTCCCTGCCTTGAAAGCATTGCTCTGGCCCTGAGGGCCACAGACCTACTGGGCTTCAAGCTCAAGGCTCTGCCTGGGCCTGCTGCTTCGGCCAGGGGCTCATTTTTTCCTGGAAAGACAAAGCCATGGCCTCACCCCACGCCTGCACTTTGCCACGGCAGGCAGCCCAGATGTAGGAAAGGCTGTGTGGAGTCAGAAGTGCCGAGACAGGCAGATGGCACCAGAGGGTTTGGGGGCCAGGGCGCAAGTGGGCTAGCCCCTCCTCCCGGGAGTCGGGGAGGCCCGGCCTTCCTAGTGCCCAGGCCACGGCTCCGGGGAGAAACCCGCCATGGAGGGCACGCGGGAGGCCCTCTGCCTGAGGTGGCAGGTGTCACGCCAGGGCCACTGCAAGCCTGGCTCGGCTTGCCTGCTTTCTCCAAAGGAGGCTGGCCGACCAGCCGAACCTGGCACCTGGGCCAGGCCCCTTCCAAGGGGACGAGTTCCAGAGGATAGAGCCCTGGGGGCGGCTGCCAAGTCTCCTGGGGCGTGTGCTGGGCCCCCGTCAGAGGAGGAAGCAGCCTGGTAAACGGTGTGCCAGGCCTGAGATCTGGAGGCCTCCCACACCCGGGTCCCTGTCCTGCCCAGGCCCCCCGAGGGAGGACGATGGTCGGGCAGTGGCGAGCGGGGTGGGGCTGGCGCCGAGCCTGCCCTTGGATGCCCCGGGGAAGGGCGCCGGGGGATGGGCTGCCCCTGGCCAGGTCTGAGGGACCGACCCAGCTCGGGGCTGTCGGGGGCAGAGAGAGAACCCCCCTCCGCCCTTTCCCTTCAGGTTCTTAGGGCTGGCCAAATCCTTCCCAAGACAGCTTTTCTGGAGAAAATCAGACACAGCTGAAGAACATGTGTCCATGGGGGAAACCCGGGAAACTGAGTCTCCCCACACAATAGCAGAGATTCTCATCTTGCATCCTCTCCTGAGCTAATGACAAAGGTGGATGTCCCGGGTGGGTGGGCCTGTGGAATGGGAGAGGGGAGGAAGTCTATTGTCATGCAGAGGGACATGGAAAGACTTGTCTGAAGCTTATCCCCTGCAGTGGGGTCAGGTCAGGAAGGGACGGCACAGAGGTGAGCAGGAACCAACCGGCCTCTCTGTGGTGGGGCTGGCCCCGGGGCAGGCGTGGGGGTGATGGCTGGAAGTGGGATGGCGCGTGAGTTGGCACCAGCCAGCGGTGGAGGCAGAGACTCAGAGGTCAGGGATCTCTCTCTCTGTCTCTGTCTCTCTCTCTCTCCCTCAGGGAGCTGAGGAGAGTAAGGTGGCGCCCCCTGCCCACCTCGCCTACCTCTCCATGGGCCCTTCTTTCTCTGGCCGCTCCGGGAGCCCTGCGGGCTTGGGTTCAAGCCCCCACACACCGCACAGGCCAAGGGCGCATGCGCGACCGCCGGGGCCTAGGGCTGGCCTCGGGGGGCGGGGGGGTCCTCAGTGAAGGCCCCGCCCTCCCTCCAGGCTCTGACCCAGCTGCAGCTCTTCCATCGCCGCCCTTCTGGACTCGGCTTCAGCTGTCTCCCTCCCCTCCCCCACTCCCACTCAGCTTGCAGGCCGCTTCCCTGCCTTGAAAGCATTGCTCTGGCCCTGAGGGCCACAGACCTACTGGGCTTCAAGCTCAAGGCTCTGCCTGGGCCTGCTGCTTCGGCCAGGGGCTCATTTTTTCCTGGAAAGACAAAGCCATGGCCTCACCCCACGCCTGCACTTTGCCACGGCAGGCAGCCCAGATGTAGGAAAGGCTGTGTGGAGTCAGAAGTGCCGAGACAGGCAGATGGCACCAGAGGGTTTGGGGGCCAGGGCGCAACTGGGCTAGCCCCTCCTCCCGGGAGTCGGGGAGGCCCGGCCTTCCTAGTGCCCAGGCCACGGCTCCGGGGAGAAACCCGCCATGGAGGGCACGCGGGAGGCCCTCTGCCTGAGGTGGCAGGTGTCACGCCAGGGCCACTGCAAGCCTGGCTCGGCTTGCCTGCTTTCTCCAAAGGAGGCTGGCCGACCAGCCGAACCTGGCACCTGGGCCAGGCCCCTTCCAAGGGGACGAGTTCCAGAGGATAGAGCCCTGGGGGCGGCTGCCAAGTCTCCTGGGGCGTGTGCTGGGCCCCCGTCAGAGGAGGAAGCAGCCTGGTAAACGGTGTGCCAGGCCTGAGATCTGGAGGCCTCCCACACCCGGGTCCCTGTCCTGCCCAGGCCCCCCGAGGGAGGACGATGGTCGGGCAGTGGCGAGCGGGGTGGGGCTGGCGCCGAGCCTGCCCTTGGATGCCCCGGGGAAGGGCGCCGGGGGATGGGCTGCCCCTGGCCAGGTCTGAGGGACCGACCCAGCTCGGGGCTGTCGGGGGCAGAGAGAGAACCCCCCTCCGCCCTTTCCCTTCAGGTTCTTAGGGCTGGCCAAATCCTTCCCAAGACAGCTTGTCTGGAGAAAATCAGACCCAGCTGAAGAACATGTGTCCATGGGGGAAACCCGGGAAACTGAGTCTCCCCACACAATAGCAGAGATTCTCATCTTGCATCCTCTCCTGAGCTAATGACAAAGGTGGATGTCCCGGGTGGGTGGGCCTGTGGAATGGGAGAGGGGAGGAAGTCTATTGTCATGCAGAGGGACATGGAAAGACTTGTCTGAAGCTTATCCCCTACACTGGGGTCAGGTCGGGAAGGGACGGCACAGAGGTGAGCAGGAACCAACCGGCCTCTCTGTGGTGGGGCTGGCCCCGGGGCAGGCGTGGGGGTGATGGCTGGAAGTGGGATGGCGCGTGAGTTGGCACCAGCCAGCGGTGGAGGCAGAGACTCAGAGGTCAGGGATCTCTCTCTCTGTCTCTGTCTCTCTCTCTCTCCCTCAGGGAGCTGAGGAGAGTAAGGTGGCGCCCCCTGCCCACCTCGCCTACCTCTCCATGGGCCCTTCTTTCTCTGGCCGCTCCGGGAGCCCTGCGGGCTTGGGTTCAAGCCCCCACACACCGCACAGGCCAAGGGCGCATGCGCGACCGCCGGGGCCTAGGGCTGGCCTCGGGGGGCGGGGGGGTCCTCAGTGAAGGCCCCGCCCTCCCTCCAGGCTCTGACCCAGCTGCAGCTCTTCCATCGCCGCCCTTCTGGACTCGGCTTCAGCTGTCTCCCTCCCCTCCCCCACTCCCACTCAGCTTGCAGGCCGCTTCCCTGCCTTGAAAGCATTGCTCTGGCCCTGAGGGCCACAGACCTACTGGGCTTCAAGCTCAAGGCTCTGCCTGGGCCTGCTGCTTCGGCCAGGGGCTCATTTTTTCCTGGAAAGACAAAGCCATGGCCTCACCCCACGCCTGCACTTTGCCACGGCAGGCAGCCCAGATGTAGGAAAGGCTGTGTGGAGTCAGAAGTGCCGAGACAGGCAGATGGCACCAGAGGGTTTGGGGTCCAGGGCGCAAGTGGGCTAGCCCCTCCTCCCGGGAGTCGGGGAGGCCCGGCCTTCCTAGTGCCCAGGCCACGGCTCCGGGGAGAAACCCGCCATGGAGGGCACGCGGGAGGCCCTCTGCCTGAGGTGGCAGGTGTCACGCCAGGGCCACTGCAAGCCTGGCTCGGCTTGCCTGCTTTCTCCAAAGGAGGCTGGCCGACCAGCCGAACCTGGCACCTGGGCCAGGCCCCTTCCAAGGGGACGAGTTCCAGAGGATAGAGCCCTGGGGGCGGCTGCCAAGTCTCCTGGGGCGTGTGCTGGGCCCCCGTCAGAGGAGGAAGCAGCCTGGTAAACGGTGTGCCAGGCCTGAGATCTGGAGGCCTCCCACACCCGGGTCCCTGTCCTGCCCAGGCCCCCCGAGGGAGGACGATGGTCGGGCAGTGGCGAGCGGGGTGGGGCTGGCGCCGAGCCTGCCCTTGGATGCCCCGGGGAAGGGCGCCGGGGGATGGGCTGCCCCTGGCCAGGTCTGAGGGACCGACCCAGCTCGGGGCTGTCGGGGGCAGAGAGAGAACCCCCCTCCGCCCTTTCCCTTCAGGTTCTTAGGGCTGGCCAAATCCTTCCCAAGACAGCTTGTCTGGAGAAAATCAGACCCAGCTGAAGAACATGTGTCCATGGGGGAAACCCGGGAAACTGAGTCTCCCCACACAATAGCAGAGATTCTCATCTTGCATCCTCTCCTGAGCTAATGACAAAGGTGGATGTCCCGGGTGGGTGGGCCTGTGGAATGGGAGAGGGGAGGAAGTCTATTGTCATGCAGAGGGACATGGAAAGACTTGTCTGAAGCTTATCCCCTGCACTGGGGTCAGGTCGGGAAGGGACGGCACAGAGGTGAGCAGGAACCAACCGGCCTCTCTGTGGTGGGGCTGGCCCCGGGGCAGGCGTGGGGGTGATGGCTGGAAGTGGGATGGCGCGTGAGTTGGCACCAGCCAGCGGTGGAGGCAGAGACTCAGAGGTCAGGGATCTCTCTCTCTGTCTCTGTCTCTCTCTCTCTCCCTCAGGGAGCTGAGGAGAGTAAGGTGGCGCCCCCTGCCCACCTCGCCTACCTCTCCATGGGCCCTTCTTTCTCTGGCCGCTCCGGGAGCCCTGCGGGCTTGGGTTCAAGCCCCCACACACCGCACAGGCCAAGGGCGCATGCGCGACCGCCGGGGCCTAGGGCTGGCCTCGGGGGGCGGGGGGGTCCTCAGTGAAGGCCCCGCCCTCCCTCCAGGCTCTGACCCAGCTGCAGCTCTTCCATCGCCGCCCTTCTGGACTCGGCTTCAGCTGTCTCCCTCCCCTCCCCCACTCCCACTCAGCTTGCAGGCCGCTTCCCTGCCTTGAAAGCATTGCTCTGGCCCTGAGGGCCACAGACCTACTGGGCTTCAAGCTCAAGGCTCTGCCTGGGCCTGCTGCTTCGGCCAGGGGCTCATTTTTTCCTGGAAAGACAAAGCCATGGCCTCACCCCACGCCTGCACTTTGCCACGGCAGGCAGCCCAGATGTAGGAAAGGCTGTGTGGAGTCAGAAGTGCCGAGACAGGCAGATGGCACCAGAGGGTTTGGGGGCCAGGGCGCAAGTGGGCTAGCCCCTCCTCCCGGGAGTCGGGGAGGCCCGGCCTTCCTAGTGCCCAGGCCACGGCTCCGGGGAGAAACCCGCCATGGAGGGCACGCGGGAGGCCCTCTGCCTGAGGTGGCAGGTGTCACGCCAGGGCCACTGCAAGCCTGGCTCGGCTTGCCTGCTTTCTCCAAAGGAGGCTGGCCGACCAGCCGAACCTGGCACCTGGGCCAGGCCCCTTCCAAGGGGACGAGTTCCAGAGGATAGAGCCCTGGGGGCGGCTGCCAAGTCTCCTGGGGCGTGTGCTGGGCCCCCGTCAGAGGAGGAAGCAGCCTGGTAAACGGTGTGCCAGGCCTGAGATCTGGAGGCCTCCCACACCCGGGTCCCTGTCCTGCCCAGGCCCCCCGAGGGAGGACGATGGTCGGGCAGTGGCGAGCGGGGTGGGGCTGGCGCCGAGCCTGCCCTTGGATGCCCCGGGGAAGGGCGCCGGGGGATGGGCTGCCCCTGGCCAGGTCTGAGGTACCGACCCAGCTCGGGGCTGTCGGGGGCAGAGAGAGAACCCCCCTCCGCCCTTTCCCTTCAGGTTCTTAGGGCTGGCCAAATCCTTCCCAAGACAGCTTGTCTGGAGAAAATCAGACCCAGCTGAAGAACATGTGTCCATGGGGGAAACCCGGGAAACTGAGTCTCCCCACACAATAGCAGAGATTCTCATCTTGCATCCTCTCCTGAGCTAATGACAAAGGTGGATGTCCCGGGTGGGTGGGCCTGTGGAATGGGAGAGGGGAGGAAGTCTATTGTCATGCAGAGGGACATGGAAAGACTTGTCTGAAGCTTATCCCCTGCACTGGGGTCAGGTCGGGAAGGGACGGCACAGAGGTGAGCAGGAACCAACCGGCCTGTCTGTGGTGGGGCTGGCCCCGGGGCAGGCGTGGGGGTGATGGCTGGAAGTGGGATGGCGCGTGAGTCGGCACCAGCCAGCGGTGGAGGCAGAGACTCAGAGGTCAGGGATCTCTCTCTCTGTCTCTGTCTCTCTCTCTCTCCCTCAGGGAGCTGAGGAGAGTAAGGTGGCGCCCCCTGCCCACCTCGCCTACCTCTCCATGGGCCCTTCTTTCTCTGGCCGCTCCGGGAGCCCTGCGGGCTTGGGTTCAAGCCCCCACACACCGCACAGGCCAAGGGCGCATGCGCGACCGCCGGGGCCTAGGGCTGGCCTCGGGGGGCGGGGGGGTCCTCAGTGAAGGCCCCGCCCTCCCTCCAGGCTCTGACCCAGCTGCAGCTCTTCCATCGCCGCCCTTCTGGACTCGGCTTCAGCTGTCTCCCTCCCCTCCCCCACTCCCACTCAGCTTGCAGGCCGCTTCCCTGCCTTGAAAGCATTGCTCTGGCCCTGAGGGCCACAGACCTACTGGGCTTCAAGCTCAAGGCTCTGCCTGGGCCTGCTGCTTCGGCCAGGGGCTCATTTTTTCCTGGAAAGACAAAGCCATGGCCTCACCCCACGCCTGCACTTTGCCACGGCAGGCAGCCCAGATGTAGGAAAGGCTGTGTGGAGTCAGAAGTGCCGAGACAGGCAGATGGCACCAGAGGGTTTGGGGGCCAGGGCGCAACTGGGCTAGCCCCTCCTCCCGGGAGTCGGGGAGGCCCGGCCTTCCTAGTGCCCAGGCCACGGCTCCGGGGAGAAACCCGCCATGGAGGGCACGCGGGAGGCCCTCTGCCTGAGGTGGCAGGTGTCACGCCAGGGCCACTGCAAGCCTGGCTCGGCTTGCCTGCTTTCTCCAAAGGAGGCTGGCCGACCAGCCGAACCTGGCACCTGGGCCAGGCCCCTTCCAAGGGGACGAGTTCCAGAGGATAGAGCCCTGGGGGCGGCTGCCAAGTCTCCTGGGGCGTGTGCTGGGCCCCCGTCAGAGGAGGAAGCAGCCTGGTAAACGGTGTGCCAGGCCTGAGATCTGGAGGCCTCCCACACCCGGGTCCCTGTCCTGCCCAGGCCCCCCGAGGGAGGACGATGGTCGGGCAGTGGCGAGCGGGGTGGGGCTGGCGCCGAGCCTGCCCTTGGATGCCCCGGGGAAGGGCGCCGGGGGATGGGCTGCCCCTGGCCAGGTCTGAGGGACCGACCCAGCTCGGGGCTGTCGGGGGCAGAGAGAGAACCCCCCTCCGCCCTTTCCCTTCAGGTTCTTAGGGCTGGCCAAATCCTTCCCAAGACAGCTTGTCTGGAGAAAATCAGACCCAGCTGAAGAACATGTGTCCATGGGGGAAACCCGGGAAACTGAGTCTCCCCACACAATAGCAGAGATTCTCATCTTGCATCCTCTCCTGAGCTAATGACAAAGGTGGATGTCCCGGGTGGGTGGGCCTGTGGAATGGGAGAGGGGAGGAAGTCTATTGTCATGCAGAGGGACATGGAAAGACTTGTCTGAAGCTTATCCCCTACACTGGGGTCAGGTCGGGAAGGGACGGCACAGAGGTGAGCAGGAACCAACCGGCCTCTCTGTGGTGGGGCTGGCCCCGGGGCAGGCGTGGGGGTGATGGCTGGAAGTGGGATGGCGCGTGAGTTGGCACCAGCCAGCGGTGGAGGCAGAGACTCAGAGGTCAGGGATCTCTCTCTCTGTCTCTGTCTCTCTCTCTCTCCCTCAGGGAGCTGAGGAGAGTAAGGTGGCGCCCCCTGCCCACCTCGCCTACCTCTCCATGGGCCCTTCTTTCTCTGGCCGCTCCGGGAGCCCTGCGGGCTTGGGTTCAAGCCCCCACACACCGCACAGGCCAAGGGCGCATGCGCGACCGCCGGGGCCTAGGGCTGGCCTCGGGGGGCGGGGGGGTCCTCAGTGAAGGCCCCGCCCTCCCTCCAGGCTCTGACCCAGCTGCAGCTCTTCCATCGCCGCCCTTCTGGACTCGGCTTCAGCTGTCTCCCTCCCCTCCCCCACTCCCACTCAGCTTGCAGGCCGCTTCCCTGCCTTGAAAGCATTGCTCTGGCCCTGAGGGCCACAGACCTACTGGGCTTCAAGCTCAAGGCTCTGCCTGGGCCTGCTGCTTCGGCCAGGGGCTCATTTTTTCCTGGAAAGACAAAGCCATGGCCTCACCCCACGCCTGCACTTTGCCACGGCAGGCAGCCCAGATGTAGGAAAGGCTGTGTGGAGTCAGAAGTGCCGAGACAGGCAGATGGCACCAGAGGGTTTGGGGTCCAGGGCGCAAGTGGGCTAGCCCCTCCTCCCGGGAGTCGGGGAGGCCCGGCCTTCCTAGTGCCCAGGCCACGGCTCCGGGGAGAAACCCGCCATGGAGGGCACGCGGGAGGCCCTCTGCCTGAGGTGGCAGGTGTCACGCCAGGGCCACTGCAAGCCTGGCTCGGCTTGCCTGCTTTCTCCAAAGGAGGCTGGCCGACCAGCCGAACCTGGCACCTGGGCCAGGCCCCTTCCAAGGGGACGAGTTCCAGAGGATAGAGCCCTGGGGGCGGCTGCCAAGTCTCCTGGGGCGTGTGCTGGGCCCCCGTCAGAGGAGGAAGCAGCCTGGTAAACGGTGTGCCAGGCCTGAGATCTGGAGGCCTCCCACACCCGGGTCCCTGTCCTGCCCAGGCCCCCCGAGGGAGGACGATGGTCGGGCAGTGGCGAGCGGGGTGGGGCTGGCGCCGAGCCTGCCCTTGGATGCCCCGGGGAAGGGCGCCGGGGGATGGGCTGCCCCTGGCCAGGTCTGAGGGACCGACCCAGCTCGGGGCTGTCGGGGGCAGAGAGAGAACCCCCCTCCGCCCTTTCCCTTCAGGTTCTTAGGGCTGGCCAAATCCTTCCCAAGACAGCTTGTCTGGAGAAAATCAGACCCAGCTGAAGAACATGTGTCCATGGGGGAAACCCGGGAAACTGAGTCTCCCCACACAATAGCAGAGATTCTCATCTTGCATCCTCTCCTGAGCTAATGACAAAGGTGGATGTCCCGGGTGGGTGGGCCTGTGGAATGGGAGAGGGGAGGAAGTCTATTGTCATGCAGAGGGACATGGAAAGACTTGTCTGAAGCTTATCCCCTGCACTGGGGTCAGGTCGGGAAGGGACGGCACAGAGGTGAGCAGGAACCAACCGGCCTCTCTGTGGTGGGGCTGGCCCCGGGGCAGGCGTGGGGGTGATGGCTGGAAGTGGGATGGCGCGTGAGTTGGCACCAGCCAGCGGTGGAGGCAGAGACTCAGAGGTCAGGGATCTCTCTCTCTGTCTCTGTCTCTCTCTCTCTCCCTCAGGGAGCTGAGGAGAGTAAGGTGGCGCCCCCTGCCCACCTCGCCTACCTCTCCATGGGCCCTTCTTTCTCTGGCCGCTCCGGGAGCCCTGCGGGCTTGGGTTCAAGCCCCCACACACCGCACAGGCCAAGGGCGCATGCGCGACCGCCGGGGCCTAGGGCTGGCCTCGGGGGGCGGGGGGGTCCTCAGTGAAGGCCCCGCCCTCCCTCCAGGCTCTGACCCAGCTGCAGCTCTTCCATCGCCGCCCTTCTGGACTCGGCTTCAGCTGTCTCCCTCCCCTCCCCCACTCCCACTCAGCTTGCAGGCCGCTTCCCTGCCTTGAAAGCATTGCTCTGGCCCTGAGGGCCACAGACCTACTGGGCTTCAAGCTCAAGGCTCTGCCTGGGCCTGCTGCTTCGGCCAGGGGCTCATTTTTTCCTGGAAAGACAAAGCCATGGCCTCACCCCACGCCTGCACTTTGCCACGGCAGGCAGCCCAGATGTAGGAAAGGCTGTGTGGAGTCAGAAGTGCCGAGACAGGCAGATGGCACCAGAGGGTTTGGGGGCCAGGGCGCAAGTGGGCTAGCCCCTCCTCCCGGGAGTCGGGGAGGCCCGGCCTTCCTAGTGCCCAGGCCACGGCTCCGGGGAGAAACCCGCCATGGAGGGCACGCGGGAGGCCCTCTGCCTGAGGTGGCAGGTGTCACGCCAGGGCCACTGCAAGCCTGGCTCGGCTTGCCTGCTTTCTCCAAAGGAGGCTGGCCGACCAGCCGAACCTGGCACCTGGGCCAGGCCCCTTCCAAGGGGACGAGTTCCAGAGGATAGAGCCCTGGGGGCGGCTGCCAAGTCTCCTGGGGCGTGTGCTGGGCCCCCGTCAGAGGAGGAAGCAGCCTGGTAAACGGTGTGCCAGGCCTGAGATCTGGAGGCCTCCCACACCCGGGTCCCTGTCCTGCCCAGGCCCCCCGAGGGAGGACGATGGTCGGGCAGTGGCGAGCGGGGTGGGGCTGGCGCCGAGCCTGCCCTTGGATGCCCCGGGGAAGGGCGCCGGGGGATGGGCTGCCCCTGGCCAGGTCTGAGGTACCGACCCAGCTCGGGGCTGTCGGGGGCAGAGAGAGAACCCCCCTCCGCCCTTTCCCTTCAGGTTCTTAGGGCTGGCCAAATCCTTCCCAAGACAGCTTGTCTGGAGAAAATCAGACCCAGCTGAAGAACATGTGTCCATGGGGGAAACCCGGGAAACTGAGTCTCCCCACACAATAGCAGAGATTCTCATCTTGCATCCTCTCCTGAGCTAATGACAAAGGTGGATGTCCCGGGTGGGTGGGCCTGTGGAATGGGAGAGGGGAGGAAGTCTATTGTCATGCAGAGGGACATGGAAAGACTTGTCTGAAGCTTATCCCCTGCACTGGGGTCAGGTCGGGAAGGGACGGCACAGAGGTGAGCAGGAACCAACCGGCCTGTCTGTGGTGGGGCTGGCCCCGGGGCAGGCGTGGGGGTGATGGCTGGAAGTGGGATGGCGCGTGAGTCGGCACCAGCCAGCGGTGGAGGC